>NW_012267455.1:732966-762154 GCF_000151885.1 Dipodomys ordii
CAATGCCATTCTTTCTGATGGAGGCATAGAATTCCATTGTGTATATATACCACATTTTCTTGATCCATTCATCTACTGAGGGGCATCTGGGTTGGTTCCACTTATAATGTGTAGTAAGCCAAGCCCAAAGAAACATAGGTCCCATGGTTTACCTTATTTGCAATATCTAATATATGTATGAGTCAAGCAGAAACGGTCAGATAAGGTGATGTTAGGAAAATGTACCCTAAGATATGTATTTAAATGTTTTTTTTTCCTTTCATGCATTTGTTTCTAATGCATTTATAAGATTATTTCTTAGCTGCGTTTTATGTCCCTCCCCCATAGTATAACCCCTGCTTTCACTGTATTTGATGTTGGTATCATTTGTGGAGGGGAAGGGGAAAAACAAGTCATTTAAACAAGGATACAGATGTACCCGTTGCAACAATGAGAAGTACAAGTTGTCATGTGGAAAACAAACTTTACAACTTTGGTGTGTGGGGGGGGTGAGGAGTTAGTGGGGGCTCGGGGGGAGGTAGGGAAGGATAGAAATGGGAAACAAAGGAGGAGGCTACAATGCTTGATAAAAAATGTACTGAATATCTTACCCATGTAATTTTAACCCCTCTGTACAGTATTTTCACAATAAAAAATAAATAATAAATAATTCCAGATATTTATTTTTCAAGAGATGTGTAGGAGGAGGAATTCAATTATTCTATACAAGGGACCTGTCATAGTGAACACTACAGCAAGTGTTAAGGTTTATTAAAAGTTTTAATGTTTGAAATGTATTTAATTTTGGGTACTTGCTTATATATGCCCAAACTAGGTCTGTTTGGCAGGTCATAATTCTTTTCTATAAAATAGTTAAGATTCATGGTAGCAGACATATACCACTAAGTATGTACATTTCAGAGTTTAGAAACTTTACTAATGAGAACTTGCAAAGTCTCTGTGTAAAGTACTAGAATAAAGAGTTGACTTTGTTATCTACACAGTTTCTATTAAAACTATAGCACTTCCTTACTTTATATGTTAGCGAGGAACAGATGAAGATATAAAACGTATACAAATTATAAGATGAACCACAAATGGTAATCTTAGTGGGTGACTTTAACCACTACTCATAGCCTATAAAATTCTTGTTGAACATCATAATCTTAGCCAGCTTTAAATGTAAAGAAATATGACAATAATAAAATCTAATATATAGTACACTTTAAATATTGAAAACACTGGTAATTATTTTGTTTTTTATTTTATTAATCATTAATATTTAATTATTGGTTTTCTTTATTTGTAGCATTGTTTTCCTTGTTGTAATAGGATACAAATTTTTGTAAGCTGTCATTAGGAGGTACTTTGAGAAGGTTACTGGGATGGCCACACCATTTTTTATAGGTGCATGTAAATTTACAAAGAGGAAAATTAAGAACAACATTTATTTAAAAAATGGTCAAGTAGAATCTGAATCAGGAATACTGATAAATGTCCACACTTAAAATCTTAGTCCTAGGCTGTAGCAGAGGTATTACAGAGTTGAGGCCAAAAAAGTGGCAGACTGTGTTTTGTTTTGTTTTTTATTTGGATTTTGTTGGTCATGGGGCTTGAACTCTGGGGCCAGGGTTCTGGCCTTTAGCTAAGGCTAGTGCTACCACTTGAGCCACAGCACCACTTGCATCTTTTTCTGCTTATGTGAAGCTGAGGAATCAAACCCAAGGCCTCATGCATGCAAGGCAGGCACTTTACCATTGAGCCACCTTCCCAGTACCTGAGAGACTGTATTTTAAAAAATCATCTAAACAGCATTTGCTTCTGCTTTGGGCTATATAATGAAATATATGAATATCTTTTTACGTTTTGTGCATTGTTGTACTTCTAAATATATACTAACTTCATCCACTTTATCCTTTTTAAGTCATGAAATATTTCTGAGAGTTTGCTTCTTTGAAGATAGTTTTGCATTTATAATTTCTTCTGAATAATTTTTATTTTTTTCAAAATCACTTTATATTTAATGCTGATGGGTATTTACACAAAGACAGGGATATAGAGGATTTAGTTTACCAAGTGAATATTAAAATTAGACCTCAAAAACAAAAATGAGCCTTAACACATGTTTTCATATCTTTCCCCACATTCTCCCTAAAAGACGACAATATTAATCATGTCTGAGGGAAGCCTTTTAGCTCCAATTTTCTTGGGCTTCCTAGGTTTAGAATTCTTAAATTACAGGCTATAATGGAAAAAGATATTTTGGTGCACTTTGCCCTTCAGACTGTTTCTTGTTCTTTCCTTTTCTCGACTCCATTATTAGAGATTTTTCTCAGAGATGACTCTATCTCAACTTTTCCCTCTTCCTACATGGACAAATGAATTTGCAGATCAAGACTCTTAGACACCATCCCTACAAAGACACAAGTACCAAAGCAGGATACATAGTTTAATATTTTTCTACCAAGGCCAAGGCATGAGTATGCTTGCTTCTGGGGGTGCCTGTTTGGGGCTCTTCTTGATGTTGCAGATTAACTTTATATCTAGTTCCATTATCAGCTACCAAGGATGGCATGTTTATACCATCAGGAGGTTGGCTCAACAGGGAGGCTGGATGTGTCGCCTATGAAGGGTTCCAAGGATCCCTCATGAATGGAACAGACGATCTGTGTTGGAAATACAAGGGGGCAATTAAGGTATCCTACAAACACCTTCTCAGCAAGGCAAAGTTTACTTCTGTGGAAGGCATTCTGTCTGTCGCATGCTCAAGTTGAATAAACACACTGGACAGGCAGCTCACCACTGGCTCCCGTGAATTTGAACTTTGGAATCATCTTTCATATTGGCTCAAATTTTTGACTCCTTTCAAACTAGTCAAAAGTTTTAATAATCAACCAAATCTAGATCACCTGGCCATATGAAAAATAACCAACTTTTACCCAGCTGGCGTTCTACCACTAGTGCCATGCCTCTAGCCCCAGGTACTTCTCTAAAATAGCATTGGCAAGGTTTTGACTACCTTTACAAGGGAAGTGCTTGTATCAGTCAAGCACTTCAAGATTTAACTTCTACAATTCTCCCATCTGATTTTGATTTCTTTTCTTCCAACCAATAAGCACTGACTTTCCTTTTCAGCAGTATCCAATAAGATATTTTGATTTAAAAATCGTTTGTTTAAGGCAGATTTTCAGTCAGTTACTGAACAAAACCTGTTATACAAGACTTAAAGCAACCATGCACACATTACTATGAAACAATTACTAACGAGGTAAATATTGACACAATAACTCATTGTTAAAATGCTTGTTCTATCATCAAACTAGTAAAGGGATCTGCCAACACACAAAGACACACAACCTTTTTTAAGTGACTGGGGACTGGTCTTGAGTTTGATTTCATGCTCTGGGCATTGTCCATTTTAGCCACAACTCAAAGCTACCACAATGTAGTATCTTTTTTACAGCCTCATTGGAAATAAAGGTCTCATCTTTCCTGCCTGGGTTGGCTTCAAACACAGATCTTCAGAATTCAGCCACCTGAGCATTTAGGATTATACTCAGAATCATCTCAGTTTTTAGGTAATTTTTTTGCCAGTATTAAATCCTTGTAAGTCTTTCTGTAGCATTGGCCTCCAACCACCACAGAGATTCCCTTCGAAGTATATTTATTCTTTTATTTTTATATGTTTATTGTAAAAATACTGTATAGAGAGGTTAGTTACATGAGCAAGGTAAAGCATACATTTCCCATCAAGCATTGTTACCTCCTCCTTTATATATCCTCTACCATCCCTAACCTCCCAGCTCCAAAACTACCTTATACACTCCCTCCCACACCCCCTAAATTGTAAAGTTTTTTTTCAACAGTGTCTGGTGCATCTCATTGTTACAATGGGTCACCCTGTATTCTCATTTAAGCATTCTGTTTTTTACATTTCTCTCCCCAAACTAGAGAAGTATATATACAAGATGCAGAGCACCAACATCAAACTCATTGGAAACAGGGGTTATGCTGTTGGGGGGGGCAGAATATAAAGAAAAAAATCAAATGGAACATTATAAATATGTTAGAACAATAGCAATAAAGAAAAAAACCACTTGTGTCCCAATGTTTGGGCTCATTTCACTTATCACCTTCTTATCTGATCAAGTATCTGGTCAAGTATCGTATTTAGACCTATTTTTTTCCCATTCAATCCTACCAGTGGCTCCTACTTACTTTTCCATGGTGGCATTTTCAATTAACAAACCCTGCTGAAAAATAAAAGCACATATTGGAATAATTTGATTATGGAGATCATAGATTGTGGAGATCAACAGAATAAAACTAATTTGAGTTCCTGTTTCTGGTTTCTAGCTTTAAACTCTTTGGAAAATTTTCAGGCGCCCCTAAGTAGCATAGTTATAAATATGAAGTTTGAATGACCTGATAACTAAGGAGTCTCTCCTCACTTAATTTATGGTGTTTGAGATTGTTCAGGTGTGGGTTGACCAAAGGAACCAAAGCACAGATTCTACTCCAGTTGGCCAGTAACATCTCCAATAGTGGTCTCATGAAATACCACCAGACATTTCCCCTGGCTATGATTAGTACTTATTGCTCACCTCAAAGGATTGGCCTTCACTACATCCAGGTAAGTTTCCCAGAAATGTCCAATTTTCCCCAGGTAGTTGACCTGGAATGAATGCAGCTGGTCAGTTTCAGGGGTTTTTGAAATAGACTCTTGCTTCTGAGAAGAGCAACAGCATGTTCCAAGTTGTCTCTGATCACATTTCCCTGCCTCACAATCATAGCAGTACTCTGTACGTGTATGAAACATTTTGTGACTTTATACCAACAAACTGGATTTGACTCTTTCTTTATTTGTAAGCTAAGGTGGAAAATGTAAAGACTCTTCACTTTACTTTTTTCTTTCTCTAGCAGTCAACAAATATATTCTTCAATATTTCTGGTAGAGTACATCCATTTACAGATGAGAAATGAAAGGCCAACAGTCAATGTAATGAGTAAATAATGCTACTATAATTTGTGTCTGAGCTCTTCACTCTGTGTGCTTACATGAACCAGTAATTTGGTGATGGAGAGGACCAATATGAAAAGAGTATGGGGAAAAATACTTTGGAAAAGTTGCTTAAATCTAGGTGATCATTGATGATTACATGAAACAGGCTGGTGTCAGGGGCACAAAAAAGGAGTACATAGAAATCATATTAGTGACAGAAACTGAGAAAACGTTGATCATTCATCTTAACTAATGGGCAGGAGTAAAATGTTAAGAAGAAATCTGAAGTGTTCTATGTCTCTGGCCAGGCAACTGTATTAGTGATATTCTTGGCAATAACGACTACAGGTGGAAATGATGGATTTAGGGGAAAAAAGTCTCTGATAGTTCTAAATTTTATGTTAAAAGGATGTAAATATAGGTCCCTTTAGACATAATAAAAATGCCTATGACCAGAAATATGAAAAAGAATAGTAAAATCGGGGAGCATTTTTAAAGGGAAGACGAAATGGAAAGTTCTGACAAACTGTAAGCAATGTGAGCACCAGTGAGGACAAGATTGGAAGAATGAGATAAATAAGGAAACAAGAAAGTAATAAACACAGATTTACAGAAGTAAAGAAAGGAAAAAAATGTGCAGGGAGAAAAGGTCAAAATTGTTACAGAGATATTGTAAGAAATATGCTATTTGGATTTGAAAACTAAAAGGATATACACAAGTTCAATAAGAACAGTATTTTTGTAAAATGATAGAGTTATGTCATATTGATAAAATTTTGAGATATGAATGTGAAGCCATACAATTCTGGATCCATGAATTCAACAGATCCTGTCGATTTTCAATGTTGGGAACAAATACTTTTATCCTGACCTTAGAAGAATTATACAGATGTAACTGTCATGAGCATTACTTAGAGGTGTTCTGTGAATATTTTTGAAACCTTTGTTTAGCCATGAGATTGTAGATTGAATTACAGCACAGACAAGTCTAATTTGTCCTACAGTTCCAAAGAGTTACCCATGTATCCACATCAGTTTGGGATTTTATTGGCATATATTTAGATATGTTTGGGTATCTTATCAGTCTATCCATTATAAATGTAGGACAAGTAACACCAAATATTAGGTTGAACATACAGCTTCACTGATGCTACTGAAGACTCCTCAAATTGATTCATCTTTAGCAATGGAATAATCATAACTGCCAAATACTCTATTTAAATCTATTTCTTGTTAGGGATATCTCCATGCTGCCTGCTGCCACAAATTGTTATATGTAGGAAGTGCTCTTATAAACTCCAAGCTTTTATTAAATGGAAGAGTTCAACCATTATCCTCACTACTAATATTAAATTCCTAAAACTAAGGCATTTTGCTTTAATGACTTTCTTTCATTTTCTCATACACATTGGCAAGGAGGGAAGGATTCTAATGTAAAATAATACAATGGTGACTTGTAATAACATTACATTGAGGATCTAGTGTTAATTCAGATACTTACTAATTACCTCCAAATTTTGTGGATATTTATATTTCTCCTGGGTAAATTAATGATTTCCAAGAGAATGTCCCTAAGGAGCCTTTCAATTCTAGTATAACTGCTTATTTCAAAATGCTTTAAATTCTACATCCTGTAATGTGAGCATAGGGTTATACTGTGGAACTTTCCCCTTCAGATAGTGAGCACTACCCTATTGCTTAACATGGAGAAAGTACCCTCATACATAAACTGGGCGAGTGCAAACAAGAAGTGGTAGTTGAACAATGTTCTTAGCAGTTTGTACAGATGAAATGGGAATAGAGTAACTGTGAACTCAAAAGGAACGTGCAAAAAAAAGATAAAGGCACAAAGTAGAATGTGACAAGGAAATGCTGAAGAACAATTTCAGGTGTGAGGGTTTGTTCAAAGTACAGTCAGACGATATATTTGGAGAACTCAGGAAAAAACTGCTTTAAACCATTCAGGGACAATCATATAAGTAGAAGCCCCTAACTCTGACTCTCTAATCATCACCAACATCATCAATTTAGGGAGTATTTTCAAAGAGCAAAGTGAGAAAATGAAGACTCATCACAGTTCGGGGTCAGGTTGAAGTAATGACAATCACATAAATGTTCTTATAAATTTTCACTTATTTTGGAGCATTATAGTGGGAAAAAGCCAAGTAAATATCTTGCATGAATCTAAATTAAGTGGGAGTAAGTATATTGGTCTCTTTTTAACTTGAAAGTTATATATTATATCTTTTTTATTGTGAAAATAAAACAGAGAGAGGTTACAATTGCATGGAAAACATAATGAGTATATTTCATTTTTTCCTAGTTTTTGGGTTTTTTATTGTGAATATACTGTACAGAGGGGTTAAATTACATGGGCAAGATAATGAGTACATTTCTTTTCAAGCATTGTAGCTACCTCCTTTGTTTCCCATTCCCATTCCTTCTCATCCCACATCCCCCATACTCAGTCCTCCCCCACCTCGCCAACCAAAGTTGTAAAGTTCGTTTTTTGACATAACGACTTGGACAATTCATTGTTACAATAGGTCCACCTGTATCCCTAGCTAAATGATTTGTTTTTGCCCTTCCTCTCCACAAATTATACCAACATCAAATACAGTGAAGGCAGGAGATATAACGTGGGGAATGGACATACAAAGCAACAAATAAATAATCTTATAACTATGTTAGAAACAATCCCATGAAAGAAAAAAAAAAAAACATTTGAATACTTATCTTGGAGTTCATTTCCCTAACATCAACTAATCTGACATTTTCTGTTTGACTCAGACATATACTAGATAGTGTAAATAAGGGAAACCATAGGACCTATGTTTATTTGGCCCAGGCTTATTTCATTTAATATAATTTTTTCCAAGTCTTTCCATTTCCTAACTAATTTTGCAATGTCATTCTTTCTGATGGAGGCATAGAATTCCATTGTGTATATATACCACATTTTCTTGATCCATTCATCTACAGAGGGGCATCTGGGTTGATTCCATATCCTAGCTATGGTAAATAATGCTGCAATAAACATAGTTGTCCTGGTATCTTTAGTGTGTCCTTGTTTGTGATCATTTGGGTAAATGCCCCAAAGTGGGATTGCTGGATCATAGGGGAGCTCCATGTGAAGTTTTGGAAGAAACTCCATACTGCTTTCAAAAGTGGTTGAACAAGTTTACACTCTCACCAACAATGAGGTAAGTTTCCCTTCTTTCCACATCCCTTCCACCAACCGTTTTTATTAGAGTGCTTGATTATAGCCTTTCTATGTGGGGTGAGGTGGTATCTCAGTTTTGTTTTGATTTGCATTTCTTTTATGGCTAGAGAGGTTGGGCATTTCTTCACGTGTCTATTGGCCATCCTTCTTTACTCTTCAGAGAAGTTTCTCTTTAATACTTTAGCCCGCTTATTTATTGGGCCGTCGTTTCTTTTTGGATTTGTTATTGGGAGATTTAATGTTTTGAGTTCCAGGTATATTTTAGATATGAGACTCTTGTCCATTGTGTGGCTATTGAAGATCTCCTCCCAATCCGTGGGAATTCTATTGATCTTGCTAGCTATGTCCTTTGTCATGCAGAAGCTCTGCAATTTTATGCAATCTCATTTGTCCAACCTTTCTTTGATTTGTTGTGTGTCTGGGTCTTTATTAAGAAAATTTTGGCCTGTGCCAAAGAGACCTTGGGTTTCTCCTATTCCATCCGGTAATGATTTCAGAATGTCTGCTTGCACTCTGAATTCTTTGATCCATTTGGAGTTCACTCTGGTGCAGGGTCATATATAAGCATCTAGCTTTAGTTTTCTATAAGGAGTTAACCAATTTTGTCAGCACCATTTACGGAACAGGTTGTCTTTCTTCCATTATACTTTTTTATCTCCATTATTAAAGATTAAATGGCTATAGGTCTGTAGGTTTATTTCTAGTTTTTTAATTCTATTCCAATGTCCTGAAGTCTGTTTTTGTTCCAGTACCAAGCTGTTTTGATTACTATGGCTTTGTAGTAGAGTTTGAAATTTGCTATTGATATTCTGCCAACACTGTTCTTTCTGTTAAGGATCATTTTTGCTATTAGGAGTCCTTTATTGTTCCCTATGAATTTTTGGATTTCCTCTTCTATTTCCTTGAAGAATGAGGTTGGAATATTGATAAATATCGCATTGAATTTGCAGATACCCTTGGTAAGTATTGCCATTTTCATGATGTTGATCTTTCCAATCCAGGATCATGGGAGTTTTTGCCACTATCTATGTTCTGTTTTGATTTAATTTTCAGGGTTTTAAAGTTTTCATAATAGAGGTCCTTCACTTCTTTGGTTAAGTAATTCCTAGGTATTTTATTTTCTGTTGGTTTATTATGAATGGAGTTGCTTTCCTAATTTCAACCACACTTTTCTCATTGTTAGCATAGAGCAAAGTCATTGATTTTGGGGGGTTAATTTTATACCTTGCTACTTTGCCAAACTTTTGAATCCCCTTGAGTAATTTGGGAGTGGAATCCATGGGATTCTTTAAATAGATGATCATGTCATCTGCAAAGAAGGAGAGTTTTATTTCTTTCACTATTTGGATCCCTTTTATGTTTTCATCTTGTCTTATAGCTATAGCTAGGCATTCCATTACTAGCTTGAAGAGAAGTGGAGAGAGTGGGCATCCTTGTCTTGTTCCTGAGTTAAGAGGAAATGGCTTTAGTTTTTCACCATTAAGTATAATGCTGGCTGTAGGTTTGTCCTATACAGCCTTTATTGTAGTGAGGAATGTTTCATGGATTCCTCATTTTTCCATCCTAAAGGGGCATTGGATCTTGTCAAATGCTTTGTCTCTATCTATTGAGATAACCATGTGGTTCTTATTCTTGCTCCTGTTGATGTGATGAATAATATTAATTGATTTGCATATATTGAACCAGCTTTGCATCCCTGAAATGAATTCTGTTTGATCATGGTGTATTATTTTTTGGATAAACTTTTGAAGTCGATAAGCCAAAAATTTTTTGAGAAGTTTTGCATCAATATTCATCAAAGAAATGGGTCTATAGTTCTCTTTCTTTGATAAGTCCCTGCCTGGTTTTGGGATGAGGGTTATGATTGATTCATAGAATGAGTATGGTAGTGAACATTCTCATAGAAGAGACATTAAAAAAATGGAAAAAGAAAAAATTAAATTTAAAAAGTGAAACATTTAAAATTATTTAAATTTAAAGAAATGATATTGAGAGAAGAAAAGGATAGGATGACAGGAGGGGAGGAATAGAAGGGAGACATAAAAAACTAAAAAATAAAAGTTCTTAAAATTAGTTACTTGAAAATTACATAAGTAAAAAGAGATAATTCTGCTATTAAAGAATTTAAGCCTAAAAGGCTGTGAATGGAGTAATAAATATCTGGGTTAAGTGTGTACACAATGGGGGATAAAGTCTAATAATCGAGGAAGGGTATATATCTGGGGATGAGCAGACCACCAATTAAGTCATGCAAAAAATAAAGAGAAAATACATGAAAAAAATTAAAATAAAGGGGGGCACTAAATGGTCAGAAGACATTTAAAAACAAAGCACACACATATATACACCTAAAATAAAATTATATGATGAAAAATGATTAATAGAAAATAAGTTGAAAATATAAATTAATAAAAAGATACAGTAAGAGTTCTTTGATTTTTATTGGGGTGGGGGGAATGCGAAGGTCCTGAATCTCCCGTGTGTCCATAAAGAGTCTCTTGGTGGAGTCTCTGGTCTGCTTGTGGTGTTTGATTTTCCTGTGGTTTGATTGGTTTCTTAAGACAGTTTGTTTGAGCAGGCAGAAAAATGCTCTGCCTAACCCAGGATTTTGTGATACTCCTCCCAGGCTAGTCCAGTGGGAGGTGGATCTGCTTTGAGTATTCCAAAAAAAAGGGAGATGGGTGTTTCCTCTAGTTTGGAGATGTGTTGAGGCTAGTTTCTAGGTATGGTTGAGGATTCTCAGCAAACAGTAGCTTTTCCCTGAGGGGCTAGTTTCTGAGATACTCACAGAGCCCAGCCTGGAGCCATTCTCAGTGTTTATGTTCATTGAATTTCAATTGATTGTCTAGGCTACTTTCGGAAGGGGGAGCCTCTAGCTCTATTTACCCAGTGAGGAAAGCCACTCCTCCATGGGCAGAGTTCCTCTGCCTGGGATGGGTGACTTTCCCATGGGTGGAGTTGAGCCTGGCTCCTCAGGTCAGGTTCCTGTGATCTACTTCCAAGGCTTCCAAGGCCTTAATTGGAGCTAGCTTCTCAGCTGTGCCTTTGCCAGTATCAAAGGTGGAGATCTCTGGTGGTGGGGGAAGGGTGTCCTTCCCTCCTCTGAACCTGAGAAGGAGTAAGGATATCAGGGCTCTACTCACGCCAGAGTCTTGTTTCCTGGGCCATCTCTGGTCTGCCATCTGCAGGATGAAGATATCTGCTCCTTGTCAGTTCTTGCTGGTGTTGAGTAGAATCTGTGTGCTGTCTGGCATCTTTGTCTTGGACTCTGTAGGTATGGCGGCTCCCGCCTGTGCTGCTCAGATCTGTCTCCTTGCCTGGAATTTCCCTCTCTGGCCTAACTCTCTGTACTGTGCTGGCACACTGGGTGTGATTCTCTAGCCTGGAACTGTTCACTGGAACACTAAACCTGCTGTCTATGAGAGAGATTGTTTAGCTTCCAACTTCTCCTCTGCCATTTTCCTCCAAATTCTAGATTATGTCTTTCTATACTCTAACTTAGGATAATGATCTGCTGTCAGTTATTTTCTTCTCTTCCCCATCTTTTGCCCTTCCACTTACATAACTTTTAATTAAATAGACATACTTGAGCTTGCATTTCTAAATTCTTCAAAATTATCTGAATTTCTTCATACTTCTGGCAGCCTCCTATATCTTTCTCAAGGGAATATTTTGTCACTACCATCCTGCCTAATTCAGTTGAAGATATACATTACACTCATCCATACTTCTCAACACTTGTACCACCAAAAAATGCTTCTTTACGTAGAATTCATGATTTTAGTATGTCTGGAGAGGTGGCATCTGTCATTTTTTAATGACCCTAAGAGATACTTACATGCAATCATGTTTTAAACCAATATGCCACTCAGTAGGTGAACGAATTGACAAAATGTGGTTTGATAGATAGAGAGATAGATAGATAGAGGAATTATATGCTTCCAATTCATAAAGAAATGGAAAGACTTGGAAAAAATCCTTCTAAATAAAATAAACAAGACACAAAGAAACAGTTTCCATGGTTTCCCTCATTTGTAATAATAGGAAATGTCTAGGATAGTTCTACCAGATGAACAAAATGCCTCAAAAGCTATATATAGGACAATATAAGATCTTGTTGAGCAAAATGAACACCTAGATATGGAAACAGAGGTTTTACTTTGTTGTTGTTGTTTTTAATGTACTATGTGATTTCTATTTTCTTTTGTGTTTCCCCCTTGGTTTATCCCCTGCTCTATTTGATTTCAGTACTTGTTTATTGTATATGCATTTATCTTAATTTAGCAAGGGAAGAAGAACAAAATATTGGGGAGACAAAGAACAAAGGGAAAACCAATTCAATAGCAATACTCACAAGACAACATGTTGGAAATTTACATTACAACTTGTGAGGGGTGTTGGGGTAAAGGAAAAGTGTGAGAAACATGAGGGAGTGGGTAAAATTTAGACATGTTATGTATTCACTACTTTATAATTACTGCAACCCCTAAAAATAAGTTCCCTAAAATATAATTTCACTGTACTGCTATAGTAAATATTATTCTATGTGTATTACCTTTTTAAAAAATGAACACTATTTGGCATCTAATTTGAATTAATGACTCCTTTCTTTATCAGAGGTTCACCAACGTGAATGTTATCCAACTATACAAAATTTTCACAATATATTTGCCATTATTTTGAAAAAAAAACAATAATTTTAGTTTTGTCTCATAGTGAAACAGAAGATAGCTTAATTCTCTGGAATCTCCTAACTTTTAAAACTGAATAATTGTTAAGAGGACAGAATATATGTGTTCTTCAAAATTCCTACAACTACTAACTTTTCATTTTCAAATTCTGAATCTTCCATACCAGAGATATTAAAAATAGTTCCTGTTTGCATGTTATTTAATTCTGCAATAGCTGCAGTTTCCAATGGGTTGTTTCATATTGAGAAATCATCAGAAAAAATAGCCACATTCTAGTAGAGGATATAGCTACGAAGCATGTGTAATAATTACTTCCTCAAAAGTAAACATTTATTCATCACATTGAGCTATTATGTCTATGACCATCAATCCCAAGCTTTTATGCCATGAAGTCATCCTAGCTCAACAGTTTCCAACTTGTAATGTGCACCATAATATTCCTTAATTCACATCATGAATAGCTTACCTCTATTGTGGAAAAATAGTACACTTCTGCTAATGTGATGCCCTTCTTATTGTGGAAAGAACACTACACTAAACATTGCTGCATCATTTTCCCCCCAGTGGTATTCTAGAAATCAGAACACTTGCAAAAATTATTTACATTTATATTTTTTATCTATCATAGGTATTCATGAGGCTAAGATCAGAAGATGATGGTTCAAAGCCCACCCAGGCAGGAAGATTCCTTACATTCTTCTCTCCAATAAACTGATCAGGAAAAGCCAGACACAAGTGGCATTGATGTTGAAATGGTAGGGCATGAGCCTTGACCACAAACAGGCTCAGAGAGAGTGGCCAGACCCAGAGTTCAAGCCTGAGGACAAACCAAAAAACAAAATAAAATAAAAACAAACTCTAGCCCTAGCATTTTGCTCATTGTATACAGAGGCATGTAATTAAGGAAATTTCCTCCTGAATTACGAATAGATTGAAGAACCAATTCGTCACACAATTATTTTCTTCATATCATGTTACACCAAAGCTTCAAAAATTGCTCTTTTTCTAAATTTATTAATTAATATCATCCAATTATTGGCAACTCTGTCTAGATTATTCACATTATCAGTTTATTCATGAACTGTTGGATTTATCTTTTAACTAAATTCTACTTATACCACCCCTGAAAGAATATTTTAGGCAAATAGAATGCCAGAATCATAGGTGAATTTATCAATTAAACCCTCTACTTAAAAACAATTTTGTAGTATCCTATAGAATATAAAATTACAAAGAAAACCAAAATATTTATTTTAAATCTAAATTCTAACTTAGCAAGATCTACAAAGTCCTACATTAGATGAACTTTGTTATGTCTCCAGGCTTAAATATTTGTAATCCTTCATCATTTCTTTGGAATCCAACAGAATCATGATTACTTTCTTAAATTTTTTATCGGAAATCAGGAGCCATTTTTCATCTAGTAATGTTCAGTAATGAAGAGAGCATTTAAAACACAACTGAGAAGTATATATGAATTGCATTTCAATAGGAAACTTGACTACTCAAAACATAATGGAAAATTAGCCCAAACTTCCTACTCTGTATCCCTTTCTTGTTGTTTGGAATGTTTCATAGAGCCAAAATTACACTATTTGACCAGAGAAAGTATAGCTATGTATATGCACTCTCTAATCTCCTGTCTTAGCCTGAGTGCTAGAATAACAGACTTATATCACATTGCCCTGCCATAGTTTGTTTGTTTATTTAATCTAGATACAGACTAGCAATTCTGAACTTCTCCGATGATCTTATGCATTAGACTGACTGCTCAGAGTGTTTATGTACTATTTTCAAAGACATTCTAACATTTGACACAGGATATGAACATTTTGAGATGCACCTGCAGGGGTCTGTGATCCGATACCTTTAATAATGATTACTTTACTTTTCTATTATCTCTGGTCCCTACCTATTTAACACTGTCAAACATTTTTGAAGAAATTTCACTTGAGGACTTCCAATAATAAAAATTATCACTTGATCTAGTCTTACTCAGGATATATTTTCTATTGTTTTCTAGCTTTTCTCCACATTCTGAGAGTTGTTTCATTTGTGCAGGTGTTTGCACATATAAGTGCCTCTGTGTGTATGTGTATGTTTGCATGGTGCATGCAAAAGCCTAAGCAACCTTATTCAGAAATCTTGCTCATGACTAGTATTCCATCATTTGAGCTCACGCCTATATCCTAGTTACTCAGGAGGCTGAGATCTGAGGATTGCAGTTCAAATCCAGCACGAATAGGAAATAAATATTCTGAGGCACTTATTTCCAATTAACCACCGGAAAACTGGAAGTGTCACTGCAGCTCAAGAAGTAGAGTGCTAGCCTTGAGCTGAAGAACGGAGAGACATTGCCCAGGCCCATAGTTCAAGCACCTCCACGATCATCAAAAAGAAGGAAAGAAAGAAAGAAAGAAAGAAAGAAAGAAAGAAAGAAAGAAAGAAAGAAAGAAAGAAAGAAAGAAAGAAAGAAAGAAAGAAAGAAAGGAAGGAAGAAAGGAAGAAAGGAAGAAAGAAAGAAATGAGTTCTTGGCCACCAGTTCATTACTAGTATACTTCGTGCTATCTCAACATAGACTTTTTTTCTAGTTAAATCCATGCTCTTATATCTAACTTGCTTGGGAACCAGAATTATTCTTCCAGTCTATGTTTTACAAATTTGTATGATTAGCAACCATGATTTAGAGATAGAAGATGAAAGAGAGTGTCCTCTTCCTTCATGTTCCACTTAGTATTAATGCTTTCTCTATGTCACTCCCATAGATCTACATAGTGACTTTGGTTTTATTGGTTCAATGTTGTCTTATTTGCAGAGTCTTCTATAGTAACTTGAACAATTATACTTAAGCACAGAACTTTTCTTTCTCCTATTATTCCTATTTTTCTTCTCCTGTTAACTTATCTACACTTGGGAAATAATGCACAACACACACACACAAAAATAAACTTTTCTGAGAATCTTCTTCCCAGTTAAATTTAATTTACAGAGCGCTTTTGAAATTTGAACTTAATGTACTCCTGGATAATGGTTTCTTTCATGTTTTTATTGTAAAAATAGTGTACAGAAGGGTTAGCGTTACATAAGTAAGGTAATGAGTACATTTCTTTTGATCTTTGTTACATCTTCTTGTTTTTCCTGTGTTATCCCTTCCCTCTTCATCTACACAATTCCCCCTCCACTCCCCAAGTTTTAAAGTTCATTTTCTACATAGTGTCTTGTTCATCTGATTGTTCCTATAAATAATCCTGTATTTTTCTTTCAGCATTTTGTTATTTCCCTTCCCCTCCCCACATTAGAAAAATGTATATACAAGATGCAGGGCACCTACCTCAAATCCAATGAAAACAGGTGTTATACCATGGGAGACATAAAAGAGAAACCAAAAAATTACATAGTACATTTTAGATACATTAAAAACAATACAAAAAGGAAAAAAGCAAATTGTGTCCCTATCTTGGGGTTTATTTCACTTAACATCTTCTTATATGGCCATATATACATGGATAATGTTTTTATAAGCCATTTAAATTTTATATGTTGTATTTCCTAAGTTGTCTCTGAAACTCGTGTTACCTCTTGTCCAAAGATGTCTTTATGCTATTTCAATGAAGCCAGAAAACATTTTGTTTACCTCGAGTAATGCTATAGATTGTTCCTGGAAGTAAGTGGCAGGAACTGCTACTGTAAGTGGAAACTGATCCCAAGAGAGGAATTGAACATAGAGAAATGACAAAGTGCAAGTTAATTTGTGTGTTCCTTTTTACTGTACAAGAAAAGAATCTAAGGATTGAAGGAAATTCTGTGCCTGACTTTTTCATGTGTGTTCTTTACTCATATACAACTTGTCTCTAAACTTCTAGTTGAGAATATTACAAAAGGAGTCAACGTGCTATTTGAATAGCAGCATAAAACACAAGCCATTTGAATACCAGCATAAAACACAAGGAAATAACATTGTTTTTAAAAGATAATGAGTACAATTCTTATCAAGCATTGTAGCCTCCTCCTTTGTTTACCCTTCCCATCCCTTCCCAGCCTCCCCCCGCCCCCCCAAATCAAAGTTGTAAAGTTCGTTTTCGACATGACAACTTGTACTTCTCATTGTTGCAACGGGTCCACCTGTATCCTTATTTAAACGACTTGTTTTTCCCTTCCCCTCCACAAATTATACCGACATCAAATAATTGTAACCCCACTGCACAGTATTTTCACAATAAAAATATTTTTAAAAATAAGTAAGAAAAACACCAAAAAAGTGTTCTACTGTAAAGTGTTCTACTACAGAGAGGTTTTAATGTGCCTTATGCATGGATATTTCACTACTGAGATGATTCTCTTGTTGAATGAGTCAGTTATCAATTCCTTTAGTCTTGTCCTGAGTTCTACATCACAATAAGATTACAAAAAAAAAAGCATTCAGTGAGTATGATCATCAAAAAAGCCTCTTCTCAAACCAGTGCTTTAAGGATGGTCCCAAAGTAATATGTGAGGTTTTTTTTCCTTGTTTGTTTGTTTAGTTTGTGCTGATTCTGGGGCTTGAACTCACAGGCTGGACTATGTCCCTGAACAATTGTCTTTCCTGTCCAACTTCCTCCAAAGCTAGTAATCTACTGCCTGAGCCAAAACTTCACTTCCGGCTTTTTTGGTGTTTAATTACAGATAAGAGTATAACATACTCTCCTGCCTGGGTGGCTTTGAAATGAGAAAGTAAGAAAGCCAAGTGATATCAACTGTATTAAGATTTCTGTTTTGAACCAAGAAATACTAGATGAAGTTTATTATAAAGCTAATATTTGACAATTTTTAAAGGAAGAGAATATGCCCATCAAAGATGCCATAACTTAAATAGCTCCACAAAAGTAGGTGCACTGAATCATTTTGGAATTATTTTTCTGCTTGGGAACATAAAGTCATATTTGCAGTTTTTTGGCCAGGGGGCTAGAAATCTGATCCTGAGCACTGTCCCTCAGCTCTTCAGCTCCAGGTGAGCACTCTACCACTTTAGGTACAGCACTACTTCCAGGTTTCTGGTGGTTATTGGAAGATAAGAGTCTCATGTACTTTCCTGATCAGGCGTGCTTTGGACTGCAATCCTCTGGTCTCAACCTCCTTGAGTAGCTAGGATTGTAGGCATCAGCCACCAGCACCCGTCTCATATTTGCATTTCTGTGCACTTCATGACACTATGTAGACAAAAAAATGGAAATTTGAATAAAATGCTGACATTATAGCTGTTCAGAAAAATTGAGGTAGCAATAAATATGTCCTCCTTTTCCATGTTGTTACATTAATGAATCATGAGCTATGGGACCCTTACATTAGTATCCTCTGCCATCTGTTTAGGTGTGTTTAGTATCAGGAAATGCTCATAGAGAAATATAGAAAGACAGATCTTTAGAAAGCAAAGGAGATCAGGTATGAAAGAACAGCATAGAAGGAGATACAACTTATCACTCAAAGATTAAGAACTAGCCAACGAGATTTAGCATGCTAAAGGCAATGAGGAATAAGCCTACTTGATAACAAGTTCTTCAATAACCAAAAATGGTTCGCTAGAACAGTTGCTGGTATAACTTAGTAATTATTATCATTTATTCCTTCCATCTGGAGTTATTCCTTCTCTTCTGTCACAATTGTTAATTAGCTCTTGCTTTTTTGGTGCCATGCCTGTCCAAAATGATTTCTAAATCTCACTTAAACTACCATCTTTGTGATTAGCAGTGACCACACAAAATCCTGGAATCTTTGAATTTCCAGAATTAATCTTCACCTGATATCTAAGCACACTCCTGGCATTAATAGCCATGATTTATTAACAAAACTTTTTTTTCAACACAGTATTCTAATATAGATAAACTACATGAATTAAGGACTATTGTCAGGTATCAGCATGGAAGGAGCAATTATATTTTCCAAATATGGGTTTTTATTTTACATTTACTAACTAAATGTATTCTTTGCCAGTCCTGGAACTTGAAGTGAGGGCCAGGGATCTGTTACTGAGGAGTTTTTGTTTTGTTTTGGATTTTTTTTGCTCAAGGGTAGCACTCTACCCCTTGAGGCACAGCACCACTTACAGTTTGTCTTTTTCTATTTATTTGGTACTAAAGAATTGATCCCAGGTATTCATGCATGCTAGGCAATAACTGTACAATGAAGTCACATTTTCAGAGACCTAA
This sequence comes from Dipodomys ordii, assembly GCF_000151885.1. Taxonomy (NCBI): domain Eukaryota; kingdom Metazoa; phylum Chordata; class Mammalia; order Rodentia; family Heteromyidae; genus Dipodomys; species Dipodomys ordii. The sequence goes on from NW_012267455.1 coordinate 752,045, forward strand.
CTGACTTTCTTAAGATGGCATTAATATTTCATTCCATTACTATGTATTATAATTTTGGCCAAGTGGTACAGAAGAAGTGGAAACAATATTAAGTTCAGTAAGGCTGACATGCCCATCACATCACTAAGGAAGTACACTCTTAAAACCTGCAGGACTTATAGGGCTGATACATGTGACATTATTATGTAAAACACTCTTAACAGTCCTTTCCGACATCCATAATTTTCTGCTTCCACTTTCATGGTCAAGCTCCAAATATCTAAGCCTTTTTGTTGATTGGGTGTGTTTCCTAGGAAGGAAGAAGGAGGATGCGGAAGGTGATGGTTGAAAAATATGTATAATTGTTCCCTGACCACATTTTTTTGCATTTTTAAAAAGTGCTACTGATGAGCTCCTATTTACATCTAATTGACTATGCTATCTGCACAAGATGCAGATAAATGAAGGCATTTATTCTGGTGGATAGTCACATATATTAACAAAATCCATTTCTGGGAAAAAATGATACTAGGCAACAGAGTATAAAGTATTGTCTTTAAAATGGTTTCTTCTAGCAGAACAAAATGTAGTATTGAAATGATTACTACAGCTTTCTTTGACATTTTATGCTGTCTCAGTATCAAAATGTTCTCTAATTCCTGTAACATCTGAGCATTAAAGACATGATTTGAAGATCTCAGTAGTTTTAGAAACAAAGATACATAATAACTTCCTTCTTGCAGAGACATGTGATAGCAAGTATGATTGACTGTATTATAGTTCTCATTTTTTTCCCTCTTCATCTCAAGTGTTGAATATTTTGGCATATTACCCTACGTCATGAATCAGCTCCCTGTAGTTCAGATTTAACTCTACTCTGCAATGTCAAGATGGGTCATGTGAGCTACTTCAGTTTAAAAAAGTGAACCAGAGGTGGCGACAGGCTATTTCTAGGGGAAGATTTCTGTCCCATTGTCTCTAACAGCTGACTTATTTTCCCTTCAATATAAAAATAGCATGTTTCCAGAGGTAATCTTCCTTCAGCTTATATGCTGGAGGAATATAGTATGTGAAATTGAGTCAAAAGTCAAATACAGCCACATACATATAACACAGCAAGAATTAAGCTAATATTAGAATATGATATCAAAATATTAGATTCTTACCATCCTTGTCTACCTTTATGAGAGTTGAGTATGGCACACCAGAATTTAACAAATACTAAACAGGAAGTAAGCAAATAGAGAAAATTTCCTGTTTGATGCGACTACATTTTTTTTATAAAGAAGCATTCTCCATATGATCACTTTTGGAGTTATCTTTTTGTATAGATGGGTTTAAACACTCTAGAGCACTGTATTTAATATCCACAATCATTACCCAGATCTTGTGATTGAGAGGAGGAAGAAAAAAATCTAGATTTCTCCTTCTCTTTTTTTCATTATTTAGAGAATACTTTATTCGTTTCTGTAATCAAACCCGCATAGATAAGACCTTACATATTTAATAGAGTGCATTTACCCCTGTATAAATGGGAAAAAATAAAGTTTAATATTTTAGACCAATATGGCTATTAATTTCTGTACAATGCCAACTCAACAATGTAAACTGGGATACTTATTCCACCTTTGAGAGCACAGCTAAAGTTTCCAAAAATTCAAATCATATATACATATATATATATATAGAGAGAGAGAGAGAGAGAGAGAGACAAATAATAGCAGTATGTTATGCATCAATAGCAGCAATAGCTTTTCCAGGTTCTGCAGTCATGTGAACAAAACTAGACACCCAGCACATCCATTAATAAAAAGAAAAAAAAGATAAAAAAAAAACGAAACCCCATAAAAATGCGAGTTCTGTTACTGTTGTGGTACCTTGCACCATTTTTTAAAATTAACTTCTCAGTCATCATCTGGAAAGAAAACATTTTGTTTATTTTATTTGTGAACATAGTGTACAAAGGGGTTACAATTACATGGGCAGGATAATGCATACATTTCTTACCAAGCATTGTAGCCTCCTCCTTTGTTTACCCTTCACATCCCTTCCCAGCCTCCCCCTTTCCCCCCAACCCAATCCTCCCCCCCCAATTTTCCCTCCCTGCAGAACAGACGTTTTAAATCTCGTTTTCCACATGACAAATTGTACTTCTCATTGTTGCAACAGGTCCACCTGTATCCTTAAACGACTTGTTTTTCCCCATCTCCTCCACAAGTTATACTGACATCAAATATAGTGAAAATAGGGGATATACTGTGGGGAAGGGACACACAAAGCAACAAAGAAATAATCTTATAAATGCATTAGAAACACATGCATGAAAGAAAAAAACATTAAAATACATATCTAAGGGTTCATTCTGACCTTTTCTGCTTGACTCATACATATACTAAATATTGCAAATAAGGGAAACCATGGGACCTATGTTTCTTTGGGCCTGGCTTACTTCACTAAATATATTTTTTTCCAAGTTTTTCCATTTCCTAAAAAATGGGGCAATGCCATTCTTTCTGATGGAGGCATAGAATTCCATTGTGTATATATACCACATTTTCTTGATCCATTCATCTACTGAGGGGCATCTGGGTTGGTTCCATATCTTAGCTATGGTAAATAATGCAGCAATAAACATAGATGTGCTGGTAGTTTTAGTGTGGTCTTGTTTGTAAACATTTGGGTAAATGCCCAAAAGTGGGATTGCTGGGTCATAGGGGAGTTCTATGTGAAGTCTTTTGAGGAACCTCCATACTGCTTTCCAAAGTGGTTGAACAAGTTTACATTCCCACCAACAATGAAGTAAGGTTCCCTTCTGTCCACATCCCCTCCAGCATCTGTTGTTGTTAGAGTTCTTGATTTTTGCCATTCTTACTGTAGTGAGGTAATATCTCAGTGTTGTTTTGATTTGCATTTCTTTTTTTTTTTTTTTGTCGGTCGTGGGACTTGAACTCTGGGCCTGAGCGCTGTCCCTCAGCTCTTCAGCTCAAGGCGAGCGCTTTACCACTTGAGCTACAGCGCCACTTCCGGTTTTCTGCTGGTTTATTGGAGATAGGAGTCTCAAGGTCTCTCATGCCCGGGCTGGCTTTGAACTGTGATCCTCAGATCTCAGCCTCCTGAGTAGCTAGGATTACAGGCGTGAGGCACCAGCGCCGGGCTGATTTGCATTTCTTTTATGGCTAGGGATGTTGAGCATTTCTTCATGTGTCTATCGGCCATCCTTCTTTCTTCTTTAGAGAAGTTTCTCTTTAAGTCTTTAGCCCACTTATTTATTGGGCAGTTGTTTCTTTGAAGATTTGTTCTTGGGGGATTTAATTTTTTGAGCTCCAAGTATATTTTAGATATGAGACCATTGTCCGTTGTATGGCTAGGGAAGATGTTCTCCCAATCTGTGGGCTTTCTTTGATCTTGATAGCTATGTCCTTTGCCATGCAGAAGCTCTGCAACTTCATGCAATCCAATTTGTCCAGTCTTTCTTTGATTTGTTGTGTTTCCGGGTCTCTATTCAGAAAATTTCGGCCTGAGCCAAGGAGACCTAGGGTTTCTCCTATTCCATCCTTTAATGTTTTCAGAGTGTCTGCTTTGACTTCCAGGTCTTTGATCCATTTGGAGTTGATTCTGGTGCAGGGTGACATATAAGGATCTAGTTTTAGTTTTCTACAAGTAGTTAACCAACTTTGCCAGCACCATTTACTGAAGATGCTGTCTTTGTTCCATTCTATTGTTTTAGCTCCCTTATCGAAGATTAGATGGCTATAGGTCTGTAGGTTCATTTCTGGGTTTTCAATTGTATTCCATTTGTCGTGAGGTCTGTTCTTATACCAATACCAAGCTGTTTTGATTAGTATGGCTTTACAGTAGAGTTTGAAATTTGGTATTGATATTCCTCCAGCAGTGTTCTTTCCGTTGAGGAGCATTTTTGCTATTCGGCTTCTTTTATTGTTCCATATGAATTTTTGGATTGCCTCTTCTATTTACTTGAAGAACGAGGTTGGAATTTTGATGGGTATTGCTTTGAATTTGGAGATAGCCTTGGCAAGTATTGCCATTTTCACGATGTTAATCTTTCCAATACAGGATCATGGGAGGTTTTGCCCTTTTCTAAGTTCTGTGTTGATTTCCTTTTTCAAGATTTTAAAGTTTTCATAATAGAGGTCCATCACTTATTTGGTTAATTCCTAGGTATTTTATTTTTTGTGGGGCTATTACAAATGGAGTTGGTTTCCTAATTTCAGCCACACTTTTCTCATTGCTGGCATACAGAAAAACCATTGATTTTTGGGGGTTAATTTTATACCCTGCTACTTTGCCAAAGTTTTGAATCAGCTTGAGTAATTTGGGAGTGCAGTCTATGGGATCCTTTAAATAGAAAAAATGTCATCTGCAAAGAGGGAGAGTTTTATTTCTTCTTGGAAAGAAAATATTCTTGAGTAACATCATTAAAAACAGCTCTGATAAAGCACAGTCACTACTTCTACGTATCATAAAGCAGGTACAAAGTATTTATATTCACAGCGGGATGATACAGTACTGTCCTACGTCTATAATACTAGAGGATACAATTAAAAAGGCATTATTGAGACTTGTTTCTACTTTTCCAGAAGGCCAAAGGATGGTATGATACAGCTTGTGAAGAAATGCACTTTCTTAGTTAGGAGTTCCTTGATCAGTGGGACAGTTCCAAGTACTCAGTACTCTGTCTCTTTGTACTCAGTACTTAATCTCTTAACATCAGCTTCAAACCGTTTGAAAATGGAGGTGCCGGAGAAGGAAGATTAAATAATCCCCAAACAACAAAACAAAAACTATACCCAACATCCACTGGACTCATACGAAGATGACTGAGTGAAGGTAAGCAAGACTCAACTTGTCTGTTGTATGTTTGAATGGCGAGAATCTCACAGAGCTTGATGAGAGAGTAGCCAGGCCTTGGACGTTTGGATGCTGTCATTAATAGTTCACCGTTTGCTCACTGATCCAGGATCTCCTTCTCTTTTTCTGTTGTTTTTTTTATGTGAATTTTCATCCTTTCTCCAAATTCTCCTATTAATAAAGGAAGAATGACACTTTGTGGATATCAAGCAAGAGGCTTCAAAGCCAGAATTTCATTCTTCCAGAAATAAGTGAAGTAAAACAGAGTAGTTCGACGAAGAATAAAAATTTTTTCCCCAATCTGGCTCCCACCATAGTGTCTTAACATGAGTTAATTATCTAATAAAACATTTGCCTTGGATAATTTTTTAATATAGATTTATATAAAAATAATTTTAAAAATACATTTTAAATAAATAGTAATTTGTTGTTTGTTTTTGGTAGGCATGAAATACGGCTGCATTTTCATTGGGTGAGTTAAGAGATTAAATTTTATAAGAATCTAACATAATGAAAAATAGATGATTTTAAGATAAATAGCTTGTAGGTACATTTTTAACATGAAATATCCACAGAGACATCTGTTTTCTTCTTTTCCTCTCCACGCTGATTCAACTTCAATAACCGATTCATGTAATTCAAATATCTGTGTTTTGAAGAATAGATTAGACATAAAAAGTTAGAGAAATAGAACCAGTATTAAATGGTGCATTATTTAAAAATAGCAGTCAAATAAATATTAGCCATAATTCCAAAATAATAGCCATCAAATGATATTGAAAAGAGAAGAGTCTAAGCAGAATGTATAAAAAGTGATAGGGTCAGAACTGCTTCAGGAGCTGCTGTCTGGGATTTAGGGTTTCTAGAACATTAGGTTTTAACCAGGATTAATTGCCTTCAAGGACGACATTTTTTAGTTATATTTCATTGAAGAAATATGTGGTTCAAATTTAATGAAAGGATAACAGGTTATAGTAGAAAGAATGCTACACACTCATTGTGGTATGCAACAAAATACCTTCCCAAAATATCTATCATCCCCAAATATCTAATCCTTCAAATGTAGATTTGCATTGCATATATATTATTTTACAAACATATATGTATTTGTAAAATAATCACCTTTTATTACCCAAGGAATGCAAATTTGAATAATTATCAATGGGGGAAGTACACCCAAATGGGTACTCAAAAGTCCCATATGTATTTGGAAAGGGACATGATTAGGTAAGAACCATCAGAAAGATGAAAAAATGCTACATTAGAAGATAAAGGAAAAGACAATAACCCAGATTCTGAAGTTTCTGGAAAGCAGAACAGGAAGTAAGTGCCTTTTCCATTAAAATCATCTAGAAAAGTATTTCAGCTCTGTCGGTGGCTCGATTTTAATCTAGTGAGACTTCTTTTAGATTTCTGTCCTTTAGAACTAAAATGATAAATACGGATTATACAAGCCACTTAACTTGTAGAAATGTGTTACAGTAGATTTAGTTTAGTAAGCTAACTCAACTATATCCTTTTCGTGTTGCAACTACAGGGACACCACATGTCCTAGTTTCTGAGAATAATAAAAAGTTCCACTGGCATCATGCACATGTCTGATGTATCTACTACTAAGGACCTTGCATTAATGAAGTCTTGAAATTCTAAAAAGTATCTAAATAAGCTCCCTATCTTTATTATCACATTAGGGGATCACTAAATACCAAAGTTGTGTAGAAGGCTAGGTTTAGAATTTGGAAATGAAATCTGTCTCCTAGTATTATTATAAAAATAATTATATATAATATAATATATAATTATGTATTGTATATGATATCTATTATATAATCATATAATTACATAATATATATCATATATAATATAAATAATTATATTATATATGTGAAATATATAAAAATAATATATGTATACATATATAAAATGTTTTAAATATAATATATATTATAGATAAAAATATATATTATATTACATTATATATTATATGTTATATAATATATATGTTATATATAAAATATATCATATATTATACCATATATTATATATATCATATATAGTTACAAAATTATATATGATATATAATATATTTAATCTTTATATTATATATTACACAATTAATTATATAATATATAAGTATATATAATATATATAATATATAATATTATAAGTTATATATTTTTAATATCGTGATGATTATATGTAATACATATGATATATAAATATATCATTATATATCATTATATTACATAACTATATAATTATATCTCATATATAATATATATTATAAAGATAATTTATGTCATTTTGAGTTACAGTTTCTCAAGTAATAAAAAATAAGGTAAAATAGAAACAGAAACTTAATTTTCTATCCTCCTAACTTTCCAACAGAAATTAGAGAATCCAGTAAAGATACAGCAATCCCAGGATGGTATAGGATATTATAGGGTCAATAAATGGTGAAAAAGAAGATCACAAAAATGGGTCACCAGGAACAGTGGGAAACAAAATCTATACCTACAGATTTTGATAAAGCTAAAAAATAGTTTCCACTATGCTAAGCCTTTGATATTTAAGTTTGTTTACACAGCAACTTTCCTCTCTTTGGAAATGACTCTTTATTACTACTTAAGGTTTTGCACCTCATAACCCAGCAACAAATAATGCTTCTAAGGTTAAAAAAGCGTGATACTAAGAGTAACCAAGGCTAGTTCCATTGCCATAGCTGATAAATAAAAATGCTCTTTGGGAATAGTAAACAATTTAGAACTTTTTCATAACTTTCCTCTTTTCCAACACAAGAAGTCCTAGTCAAGTTATGATAAATATTAATAAAGGATTTTTATATTTTTTATTGTTCACAGCAAAGCAAATATACTTTCCTCTTTGCAAGCCTGATTTTGAGAGAGTCAGACCCTCACAATTATTTTATAGACAAAATATTACTGCTTTGGCTTAAGTGTGTTCCTATTGCTCTCTATTATTTTTTGGCAACTACATAGTAAAACAAGCTAAATACATTATGATTATATTGAATTGTTCAAAGTCAAGTTGTCTTCAAACTCAGTTTTCTGTTTCCTTTTCACTGCTAATTAAAGTTTAATTATTGCTCTTTAAATGATAACAAAAATGTGATACTTTAACGTATATTCTCATTGAAATCGATGATAACAGGAGTGTCTGCAATTGCTTTTTAATGGTTTTCAATATTTTCCTTGGCTATTTTCATTATTGCCTTCATTCCGCTCTTCTAATCAGGAACACAGGGTTACACAAAAAGATCTTCCTAAGAAGGCAGAGAAAATTAGATATATAATTAAAGATTTTCATCTCCTAAGAGACTGAAAAGCTCAGAAGACATTTTTCTATAACTGACATAGTTCTTAAACTAAGTGAAATGCATGTAAATGTGACAGTTATTCCAAACAATAATTATGGCTTATACTTTTCTGCTCCAATGAGATGAGAAACTTTATTGTCAATGACACCTCTGACAAGGTTTGGATGGCATACTGATTTTAGGGTAAAAGGGTGAATGTTAGAAAGCCAAGGGAGATTCCTAATACAACACTGCCTATTATTAATCAATTAATTATACTTATGGCATATAACTAAATAAACATATAAATATGAATTGAATGAGAAATGTGTAATCGACACAATTGATTCAATGACAACTAAAACCAGAAAACAATTCTCTACATTTATATAAACTATTATGTCTAGTGAGGATTTAAAATTTTTAGAATTATATTTTAACATTTATGTCAAAATACTTGTTTATTTTTAACTGTTATTTTTAACTTTTGTCAGTCGTGGGGCATGAAATCTGTGCCTGGACGCTGTCCCTTAGACCTTCACCTCAAAGATAGTGCTCTAACACTTAAGCCACTGCTAGTTTTCTGGTGGGTCATTGGAGATAAGAGTCTCATGGAGCTAGGTGCCTGTGGCTCATGGTTGTAATCCTAGCTATCAGGAGGCTGAGATCTGAGGATTACCGTTCAAAGCCAGCTGGGACAGGAAACTCCGTGAGACTCTTACCTCCAATAAAACCACTAGAAAACCAGGAGTGGAGCTGTGGCTCAAGTGGTAGAGTGCTTACCTTGAGCTGAAGAACATAGGGACAGTGTCCAAGCCCAGAGTTCCAACCTGACGATTGACTAAATTCAGCTCTCTGACTTCTTATTAGCTAGGATTACAACATGAACCACTGACACCTAGCTACATAATTATTTTTTACACATTTATGAAGTATGGAGTGGTAATCCCATTCATTTCTATCTTCTGTAATGAACAAACTATCTCATACCCATTAGTTTCTGTATGTAACAATTCTTTTAAATGAGATTGCTCAAAACCTTATCTTTTGGCTGTGATGAAATATCTATTCTTAGCTGTAATCACTTTGCTCCTTGTGATATAGAATTAACATGTTCCCTTTTAGTCAGGGAAGTCTGCTAATTAAACTTATAGAAAACATGAATTGTAAAGTGAAAGAAGTAAATGGATCTATTACTTGTTTTAGGAAAACAATTATGCCTTCTCTTTTCAATAATATTTCTGTGGGAATGGGAACATAGATTTAACTGTTAAAATTGATAAAAGTTACATTATATCAAGTTGATTCAAACTTGTATTTGAAAATTGCACACTTAACACAAATATGCTTCCACTTTCTTCTAACACATAATTAAAATATCAGTAAAGCAAAGATTGGTGTTAGTGGCTAATGTGTAGAATCCTAAAAACTCAGGAGGCTAAGACCTGAAGATTTTGGTTCAATGTCACGCTAAACAGACAAAAATATGAAAAGTTACCTCCAATTTTCCAGCAAGAAAGAGAAAGTGAAGATGAGGCTCAAGGGATAGAGTGTCATCAGCCATGAACAAAAATTAGAAGGGAGACCATTAATATTGAGTTCAAGCCCTAAAAATGGCATATAAACACAAGACAATAAAAAGTACTATGAAAATAAATAATGAAGACAAAAGTAGGAGATAAGACCATGAAAAATATTGTGTAGACATCTAGAAGACACAAATCATTTGACAGAATTTTGATTCATGAGAGAGAAAAATCACAGATTCATTTCATTTGTGTTGAAACCTGGCTAATGGGTAACAAGTGAAAGAGTAGATTGGATACCTGACATAGAAGACATTGCCTGTGACTATGGACCATCCCACTGCAAAAATCTAAAGTTGTTATGGTAAATAATGCTACAATAAAAATAGTTGTGCTGGGAGTTTTAGTGTGGTCTTGTTT
>NW_012267455.1:762717-764276 GCF_000151885.1 Dipodomys ordii
AAAGGTCAGATAATGTGATGTTAGGAAAATGAACTCTTAGATATTTATTTTAGTGTTTTTTTTCTTTCATGCATGTGTTTCTAACGCATTGATAAAATTATTTCTTTGTTGCCTTGTATGTCCCTCCTCCACAGTATAACCCCTATTTTCACTATATTTGATGTCAGTATAACTTGTGGAGGAGATGGGGAAAAACTAGTCGTTTAAGGATACAGGTGGACCTGTGGCAACAATGAGAAGTCCAAGTTGTCATGTCCAAAACGAGCTTTACAACGTCGGTGTGGGGATGAGAAGGATTGGGATTGGGGGGGAGATGGGAGGCTGGGAAGTGATGAGAAGGGTAAACAAAGGAGGAGGCTGCAATGCTTGGTAAGAAATGTACGCTTTATCCTGCCCATGTAATTTTAACCCCTCTGTACAGTATGTTCACAAATAAAATAAAACAACATTTAAAAAATAATCTAAAGTTGTGCTTGTTAATTTAAATAAAGCCTCATGTTAGAGACTATTATGTCCACACAGACTGGGGTCCTTATTTTGAGGCTTCAGACCAGTGCTTTTGTTTATAACCACTCGTGTTCTATCCCCCCTTCCCTTGTGCACCTATACCTTATGTAGCTGGCAACAAACCAAGGCTGTGAACTAGACACCCCTGCCTTAACCCCTCCTTTTCTCCAGCTACAACTCATTTCACATGCTATCTATGTCTTAGCAATAGTTCTTTTCTTTCTAGTCCCCACCAGAAATCTCGTATATTCATGTAAACCCTCTATAAATGATCTAGTTAGAAAAGGGAGTGTTTAGCATTGGCTGAGGCTCTCATCTGTAGATTTGCTCCCTAATAAATCTGTGCTACACTGTCTTTTTTCTCCATGGCTTTTGAGTCTGCCAAATAATTGATTTGGTTTGATGTAATCCCACTTATCCATACTTACTTTGATTTGTTGTGCTTCGTGATCTTTGGAAGTTTTCACCTGTGCCAAGGAGCCCTAGTGTTTCCGCTAGCCCTTCCAGTAACATTTTCTAGTCTTGCATTGAGGTTTCGATCAATTTGGAATCGATTCTGGTGAAGGGGGATATATAAGGGTCTAACTTCAGTTTTCTCTGTACAGCCAATTCTACCAGCACAAGTGTTTGAAGAGACTGTTTTTCTTCCATCCTGTTTCTGGCTCCCTTATCAAGGATTATGTGCCTATAGGAGAAATTCATTCCTGGGTTTTACTTCTCTTGTATTGATGCAATTCTGTGCTTTCACTCGGAAGAATGGCATTACCCCATTTCTGAGGATACAGAAAGACTGGAAAAAATGATATTAAGTGAAATAAGCCAGATCAGATTAAATATATGCTCCACTGTTTTCTCGTTTGTAATAATTAGAATATGTCCATAAATCTACAAGTTAATACAATAGATAATAAAAGACAAAAAATTACACTTGGAAATGATTAACTAACACCACTCTAAGCATTCACATGGAAAGAACAAGGGAAGCTATTCTTTTTTTTAATTTTATTTTATTTTATTTGTGAACATACTGTACAGAGGGGTTACAATTGCAT
>NW_012267455.1:769891-770214 GCF_000151885.1 Dipodomys ordii
CACTCATGATTCAGCAGTGTGTTGTTCAGCCTCCATGTGATGCCGGACTTTCTTTGGTGGCTTTTGGTGTTGAGTTCTAATTTTATTCCCTTGTGTTCAGAGAGGATGCAAGGTATAATTTCAATGTTTCTGAATTTAGAGAAGTTTTCTTTGGGCCTAAAATGTTGTCTATTTTAGAGCACGTTCCATGTGCTGCTGAGAAAAACCTGTATTCTGATGCTGCTGGGTGAAATGTACGGTAGATGTCTGTTAAGTCTAGTTGATCTATGCAGCTGTTAAGATCTGCGGTGTCTCTGTTGAGTTTTTGCCGAGTTGATCTATCT
>NW_012267455.1:774514-812723 GCF_000151885.1 Dipodomys ordii
ATAATTTTAATAAATGTCATAAAAATAACCGACTTCTCTGTAATCTCAAAAGCAAAATTCTAAGATGAGAAGATAAAATTGAAGGAAGTTTTCAAGACATAAACTAAAATACATAGGGGAAAAAGAGGGAGAGAGAAGATAAGATGAAAAGTGGAGTAGCTACCTATTGAAGAATTCATAAGCAATTTCCAAAAGTATACAAGAGGGCTAGGGTACAGCTCACTTGTAGGACTAGACTAATACAAACAAGCCACAGGTTCAATCTTCAAGGCCTAATAATTAGTTAATAGGCCTGAATCCTAAAACAGTAAACAAAATACTCTCAATTCTTGTATCCAATGACATGAAACTACAACAATAAAGAGGAAATAGTGTTCCTTTTCTATTCTTTCCTTTCCTTTTCTGTTTTCTTCTTTTCTTTTTTCCTTTAGCACTACTGGTGCTTGAAGTTGTTAAGGCTCTAACCACTTTAGATTATTTTTCAGATGAGGTCTTACTTTTTGGTCAAGCTTCCCTTGAGCAAAAAATCTCTTACCTATGGCTTCCACAAAGGTCAGATAACAGGGAAATTACACTATATCTAGCTTTCTTTGTTTTTGTAATTTCTCACAAGTTATTGTTGTCAGAACTGGCCGTGGACATCAGTATTATAAATCTCTGTCTTCTAATTAGCAAGCTTTGACCCAGACTGTTTTTCAATTTAAAAATTCAATATTGACTTCTGTTTTCTAGATATCATTAAATTCTCTTGAGTTTAGTATGGATCTTTATGATGTTATAAGAAGAACACAGAAAAATCCCTTGAATACGTTTTCCAGTTTCTTTAAATATTTATAGTATGTCATCACAAGTAGGGCATTAATATTTCACAAGTACCTTATGTAGACTTCAGTCGTTTCGATTATTTTGTACACATATTAAGTTTAATATAATTTTATCAACACTGTATCAAAACACCATATTTACAGATACGTTTCTTTACAAAAAATAAGTGTGTTTCATGCTTACCTTTTATAATTAAACCCACTACTTCTCTTTGTCCCCTGCCAAACCTATTTCATCCTGGCAACCCACAATGTTTTTTTTCCCTCGACTTCTAGATCATGCAATAAATAAGCTTTTAGGATTCCTTTCAAATCTATGGTAGATTGTTCCCAGTTGTTGTATACCTTAATATTGTATTGTGTTCACTCAAGTTGCCTTTGGTTCTCTTATTAGAGAATGTAGCACAATTCGTTTCCCGTTCACCTGAAGAAAGCTTGAATTGATATTCATATAGTTGGCTAGAGGAAATATTGGTGCTATAAAGCTCTGTGTTTTGGCCTTTGGGTGAATATTACATTTTATTTCTATGAGATAAAACCTGAAGAGCTCAATTCCTGTGCTATACTGTGGGAGACTGCATATTTCATATTCTAGGAACCTGTCAAAATGTTTTCAGAAGTGGCTTTCCCATTTGACATTCCTGCCAGCATCCAGTTTCTCTGTTTCTTGATTGCATTTAGTCTGGTCATTATTGTTTTTTGTGAAGTAATACTTATCCATGTTTTATGATGTCATTTTAGTTTTAATGTGCATTTATTTGATGACTGTGCTTATTTTGCACAAGATGTATTTTGCTGTTTTCTAATGGATGTTCTTTTTAACATTAGGTTATAAGTGTTCTATGTAGAGTCTAGATTTGAGGCATTCTTCAGGTATAGGATTTGCAAATACTTTATTCTTGACTATGGGTAACCTTCATCATCATTTTCATCACTTCATCATCATCATCATCATCACTATTAGTATTACTACTATTACTTTTGTACATGTATGTATGTTCCTGAGGCTTGGACTCAGGGTCCCTGAGATTTGTTGCAATTTGTTACCAATTTACCATTTGAATCATGTCTCACTTCTGGCTTTTTTTTGCTGATTAATCAGAGATACAACACTTAGGGACTTTATTTTGTGGACTGGCTTCAAACAGCAATACTCAAATCACAGCCTACTAAGTAGCTAGGTTGAGATACATGAGGCACCTGCTCCCAACTTCTATTCACTACTTGTACATGAGACAGACAAAACTATTTTACACTTTTATTGAGTTCTACTATATCAAGTCTTCCTTTCATATACTTTTAATGCCAAATTTAAAAATGCTCTGTCTCCAAAATTGTCAAGACATCTTCATTTGTTTTATATTTACATCACTCTTTTTGTTTTTTGTGCCACCTACAAATCTTGCTTGAAGTTAATATTTGAGTAAATTGTTATATTTAAGTCAACATTCACTTTTTAATTCTCCCCAATACTGTCTAACCTATAGTGACTTATTAAAGAGAATATCATTCCACAAGTATTTGCTTTACACTCTTATTAAACATTCCTTGATAATATTTATGTGGCTCTAATCTGATGCCCTACAGACCCATTGAGCTGGATAATCTTTCCTCTACAAATGTAAAAATTTTCACTAACAACTTTAATGTTGAACAGAGAAATATATTCCAGTTTATTTTTCATTGTCAATGAGACAAAGAATCTGGTGAGGTGTTTTTAGAAATTGTCATAACCTTATAAATAAAACTGTGAAGCTGGGTGCCCTTGGCTTATGCTTGAAATCCTAGCTGCATAGGAGACTGAGATCTGAGGATTGCGGTTCAAAGCCAGCTGGAACGGGAATGTCCGGGACACTCTTATCTCCAATTAACCACAAGAAAACCAGAAGTGGTACAGTTTCTCAAGGGGTATAGCACTCACTTTGAGCTGAAGAGCTGAGGGACAGAGTCAAACCCACATTGCAAGCCCCATGAATAACCAAAAAAATAATAAAAGAGTTCGTGGACAATTAATATCGTTGCTCAATTGTATCCTCCAATTCACAAAAAATATAGGTTTCATTTTACTTAGATTTTTGCTTATATTCAGCATTGTATCATTTTCAATGACGGTGAGTAAATAGCACTTTAATACATTTTGACAATGTGTGAAGATAGCACAAAGAAATTCACAGAAAACAGTTGAAAAACAAGAAACAATGGGAATGGAAAAAGACAGAAACAATTTAATCAGGCCCTTGTTGTTATTGTTGCTGTTGTTGTTGGTTTAGTTTTGTTTTTTGATTTTTTGGGGGGTCCAGTCGTGGGCCTGAACTCTGGGCGTAGGCATAGTCCCTCAGCTCTTCAGCTCAAGGCTAGCGCTCTACCACTTGAGCCACAGCACCACTTCTGGCTTTTTTCCTTTTTGCTTATGTGGTACAGGGGAATCGAACCCAGGGCCTCATGCATGCAAGGCAAGCTCTCTACTACTGAACCACCTTCCCTGCCCTGATGTTGTTGGTAGTGGGCCTTGAACTCTGGACCTGGGCACTGTACCTTGGCTCTTCAGCTCAATTATAGAGCTTTACCTCTTAAGCCATAGCACCACTTCCGGTTTTCTGGTGGTTTATTGGAGATAAGAGTCTCATGGACTTTTTCTGTGCAGCCTGGCTTTGAACCACGATCCTCATTTCAGCTTCCTGAGTAGCTACAATTATAAAATGAGCCACCAGCACAGGACTTGAATCAGTATTGTTAGTACAAAGAAAAAATACAAGTGATTTGGAACCAAGGTGTAGAAGACTGCCTTTTTGTCTTCATAAGAGAGCTGGCAGGTATCCTAGTAGTAGGTAGATTTAGGAAAATTGAACATATAAATCCACATGGAATGCTACAAAACATGTTAGCAAAGTTCCAAAAATGATAAGGACATGAACTGCAATAATTACCTTGGTAATAAAGGACATGCTTGGGAATTCTGTCTTTATTGTTATTGTTGTAAGTGTACAATGTCATTTTTTTCATTTTTATTGTGGTTTCCTTTGTTTGTTCTTTCCACTATGGCATATCCCCTGTTATCACTGTACTGGATTTTGATACCCTGCATATTGAATATACATGGCTAATCTGGGGAGGGGAAAGGGAATTACAAAACGCTGAAACAAGGAAACAGGAGACCCATTGCAACAAAGATTCCCACAGGATTGCATATTGGAAATGAACTTTATCACTTCATGCTGTGAAGGGTGTGGAGATTGAAATGTGGGAGCTGGGGAAGGGAAGGGGTAGTGGGACAACAACAAGGAGAGGAAGGGGTAAAAATGATCAAGAAGTAATGTACTCATTGCCTTACTCATGTAACTGTAACCCCTCTGTACAACATTTTAACAATAAAATAAAGTAAAATCAATAAAGGACATGTTTGGCAAATATAAGGAAAATGAAAACTTACAGAAAAATAAAAGTAATAATATAAATATATTTCTAACAGATGTATGTACACATCTGTAGAATCATATATATGTATACATCTTCATATATACATATATAGGTATTTGTATATATACACATATAAGTAGGAATATATGCATATGTACCCATAGTGTGTATTCATATATATTTATTTAAAGAGACTTGAATCAGAAATATATTAAGAGCATATTAATGCCATTGAAAAATTTTAACCATCCTAAATAAGTGAAAAAATCCAAATACATATCTTTATAATAATATACCAACAGACAAGGAACATATGGAAAGATCATAATATATCTATACATTGCATACATATACAATTAGTGGAAATAGAAACAACAATAAGATAACACTGCACAATCACTGTGTAGAAATTGGAATCCTTTTATACATTGGTGCTTCGCACTTAAAGTGATATAGTCAGCTTGTTAAACATAATGGCCATCTTTTACATATTACACGTATAGTTGCCTCTATGGTGCAGCATTTTGAATCATAATTCTATATACAAAATATATTTAAACATGTGTCCAATCAGACAAATGTAAAAGAATATACTTATCAAAACCTTTTACAATAATATATAATAAAATATTGAAATTCTCACTGAAGACATTATGAAATTATATGCATGCATACAAAACAATATGTTCTATTCATGAGAAAAATTTGCATGGACTTACTTTATAAACACTAATATTACATGGGAGAAATGGATAAAATAGACTACATTTTCTAATTATATGAGGTTTTTAAAATTGGCACATCTGTAGATGTAGACTATTAAATAATATTTGCTCAAGGGGAGGATAGGTTGAAATCATGACAGGTAGTGACTAGTAATAGGTATTGGAGCATTTTCAGAGGGTAGTGATAATAAAATGTTCTAGAACTGAAGGTAATGCTCATAGTGCAACTCTTTATCATTCTATGAATTATTGTACTTTATTGAAGAATTCCACATTGCATGTACATTAGCCTAAGAAAAATTTTAAAATAGTAGTAGGTGAATCTGAGTGATAATTTAGAATTTAAAATCACAGAATTCTCTAATATATAAGCTTAGTACGTTGCTGAATAAGACTATCAATAAAATATGATCTGTTATATCATCTGAGTGACTATATATGACATTGTGAGTCAGTGAATATTCTACAAAATTACGTAAAATGAGGAATGAGATAAGATTGAGAAGGATGAGGGATAATGATCATCAAGATGCATTGTATTCCCTTACTATCCCTGCAATATAACATCTTGCAATGGGTCCCCCTGCATCACTATTTAAACAATCTTTTTTCCTTCCCCTCCACAAATAACCAAAGTAGGAGGCAACAATGCTTGATAAGAAATTTACTCATTACATTGACCATGTAATTGTAACCCCTCTGTACGTTATTTTCACAATTAAAAAAATTGTATTGGGCTGAGAATGCAGCTTAGTGGTAGACTGCTTGCCTTGCATGTGTGAAGCCTTGGGTTTGATTCCTCAGTACTACATAAAAAAACAAATCTGGAATTGGCACTGTGACAGAAGTCGTAAAGTGCCAGTGTGACGAAAAGAAGTCCGTGGACATTGCCAAGGCCCTGAGTTCAAGCCCCAGAACTAGCTTCCAAAAAATAGGTGCATTGTATTAAGCCAGGCACTAACAGCTCCTGCGTCTAAACCTAGATACTCAGGAGGCTGCCCAGGCAGTAAAGTCTGTGAGATTCTTTTCTCCAATTAAATCTCAGAAAAATCTGAAAGTGCTGCTGTGCCTCAAGTGATAGAGTTCTAGCGTTCATCAAAGGAGCTTAGGGACAGCGCCCAGGCCCAGTGTTCAAATCTCAGGAGAGAAAAAGAACAAAAATCCTCACTAAACACTATTCATAAACTGCTGTGTCATACAACAACTCGAATACAACTATTTAAGTTCATTAAAAATATGATTAGAATAATATATAAGCCATTTTGTGGACCAAACACAGATAGAATAAAAAGGTTGTTTACAGTGGACAAATTAAATTTTATGTCACACAGTTTGAGTTGAAATTTGTTCTTCAGTCTTCTTAAATCATTTATGAAATTGACAGTACTGGCAATTATAGGTAAATTTCCTTGAGAAACAGATCGAATTCTGCTGTCTTTTCATAGCAAACCATAGTGGTAAATTTTTTGCCTCTTTTTGAAGTATAACTGATATTTAAAGTAGATTTGTTTTACTATAATATTAAGTTAATCAATCCTTTCATTAGGGTAATATTGGTCATATTTTTTCCAGTAAATATTATCCCTTAAAATAAAGGAGTATATGCTGTCAGTCTCCTATTAATATGACAAAATACTTTATAAAATCAACTTAAAAGAAAGAAATATTAATCTTGCCTTCTAATTTTATACATTTCAGTTTATGTTTCTTATCCTCACTGCTTTGGGTTGGTGGTGGCACAGTACCGTACCCCATGTCAGGAACGTGATGGAGAATGTGTCTTCATGGAAGCCAGGAAGTAAAGAAGAGGAGGAATAGGAGTGGAAGATTGAGAAAGAGGAGGATTAGGACAGGGAACAAGATAAGGAAAAGGAGAAGGAGTCAGAGAACAAAAAGAAGGAAGAGGAGGAAAGGACTTTTATCTTAACATCTTATTTGATCACAAGTTCTCAGTGAGCAAATCTCTACAACTGTGCCCACTTGAAAATGTTCACCACCTCTTTAGGGCAACATAGTGAAAGCTAATTATTAATCTCAATCCTTTATGATTTCAGATTTAAATTCAAAGTATTGAATAGATATTTCTATACAATTACAATAACTTCTGTCCCTAAATATTTACTTGAATTAATCAGAGAAGCTATTTGGCATGGAGTTGGTTTGGTTATACCACTGTTGGAGAGATGAATGAAATATTTTGAATGCAAACACATTTTACTTAACAAATAATAGAGCTTCAAGATATTTCATTTTGTGACCTTCAAAAAAGACTATTTCATCTAACTCACAATGACTTTAATTTTTCATAATTTTATGGCACTTCCATTCAAGTGTTTTGTCATCTCTAGTGAATTTCTTTCTTTCTAGTTGAAGGAAAAATGAATATTATCACGATCATTTATTTCTTAGTTATTCTACAGAGTGTAATAGGTATATAGAGTATAATAGATATAATATGAATTACTGCCATTCAAAAATAAGTTATAGGGGCTGAGAAGGTGGCTCAGTGGTAGAGTGCTTGCTTTGCATGCATGAGGCCCTGGGTTTGATTCCTCAGCACCACATAAGCAAAAATAAAAAAGCCAGAAGTGGCGCTGTGGCTCAAGTGGTAGAGTGCTATCCTTGAGCTGAAGAGCTGAGGGAGAGCGCCCAGGCCCAGAGTTCAGGCCCTACAACTGGACCAAAAAAACAAAAAACAAAAATAAGTTATAGTCAAGACTATAGGAATAATTGGATAAGTCATGGGATATCCTGCTTTAGTTATTTTGATTCAAATTCTAAAAATCAGTTGAAATTCTGTTTTTCTCTAAAATGAATTGGTACTCAAACCTCAGAAATACATGACCAGTAACTAAGATTTCTGTATAAACACAAAATGTATGAATTTACATTTTTATGTAGAAAAATTTTATGTTAAAAATTTAGGTTATAAAGAATGGAAAAAAAGTAACCACAGTAGATATTATTTAAAGTTAATGACAAATTGCTTCATTCAGCCTGACAGAACATATTGATTATAGCTTACATGATGAATTTAATAATCCCTTTGTCGCTTTTGAATAATAGAGTATTTAAATTTGTCCAAATATTCTGTCATTTAAACCTACGCGTATATATTTTTACATAAAAATGAAAAATATTATTTCCACAGTGCAGGTTCAGATTTAATAACTAAATATATAAATGATAATTTGTTAAATTGAGAATCTAGAATTCAAATAAGAATTTTATTTTATTATTAGATATATTATATCTGTGCTGAATATGAATGTCTCAAACCTGTAATAGTTGCTACTCAGTAAGCTGGGGTTCAAAGCCAGCCTTGGCAAGAAAGTTTGTAGGACATATCTCAATTAATCATACATACACAATCACACACACACACACACACACACACAAACACAGACACAGAAAGCTAGAAGTGGAGTTGGGATAAAGTCAAATGTTAGGGCACTATCCTTGAGTTAACGAAAATAATGGATAAGCCTTGAGTTCAAATCACAAGAACAACACGTACACATACACACACACACAAGGAAAATATTACATCTAAATTCTTATTTTCATTTGGAGAAATAAACAACATCGTAAAAGTAATATTTTTACATATACTGCAACTTTTGTGAAATAGTTTTTATATATTTGTCTTAAGATATAGCTAGATTATTAAAATTAATATTAATCTAGTTAATTTTATAATTACTCATAATAACTTGGAGTCCAACAGTTGGTATTTTTTCTATGGCCATAAGAATTATTCTGAGTGAAAGAGAGAATGGAAGAGAAAAAGGAAGAAAGAAACAAACAAACAAAAGAAGAGAGAAAGAAAGAAGATAGAGAAGTAGGGATGAAGGAATACAGGGAGGAAGGAAAGAAGGAAGGAAGGAAGGAATGGAAAAAACGAAGGAACGAAGGAAGGAAAAACTGAAGGAAGGAGGGAAGGGACAAAAACAACTTAAGTCATAAAATAGCTATTTAGCCAAACATAAAGTTCATGTAAGTTCACCCTGCATGTTCTCCATGCAGGAATGAAACCAGCAAAGGAAAGATCAGAAATAACCAGGTGAATCTGTTCGCATCTGTACTCAATATGTACACAAATCTTTTTCTCATTTTCTATACATCATCAAACAACTATTTTCAAACAATTTAAATTGAGTTATAAATATTCTAAAAGTTGATATAACCAAATGATGTCAATATATTTAGATAATGTGAATACTTGTATTGATAATTCTATTAATATTACAGTCTTAATGTTATATTAATTATAAAAATTTTATTATGTATTTTATCAGAGAAATTAACATCCTCAGATTTTGGTGTCTGTGGAAGTCCTAATAGCAGACCATAACTAAGAACAAAGGAGAACTCTATTTTTTTGCTCAAATGAGTATTACTCAATATTTCTGAAAGCAGTTAACTTGTTCAAATACATCAATAGGGCCTTAGAAAAGCTGCACCACGTTTACATGGTTACCTATGATGTGATTCAAGAGCCACTAAACAATCCTACTTCACTTTACCATCACTATATTTATTCCAATTGTAAGAAAAATCATTCACATGATTTACACGATATAACTTTGTCCTTAAGTTATTATCTTCTATGAAATAATACCCAAATGTTTCACTACACTAAGAGTTAAAGCAAAAGTTACAAAGTGTTTTGGGCTATGTAAGTCCTTTCAGATACACATGCTGAAATTCTTTTTTGTAATGCTGAAATCGTTTTTTTATTATTATTATGAAAATACCATACAGAGGAGTTACAATTACATGGGCAAGATAAGGAGTAACATTTCTTATCAAGCATTGTTTTTTCCTCCTTTGTTTCCCCTTCCTATCCCTTCAAATATTCTCTCTCCTGCCCACCCTTATTCCCAACCCTGGCCATTCCATTTTCCTGTCTGGTGACATTAGAATCAACTTTTCAAAATTGACCCTGAAATAATGAGCCTGAAAAAAGAAGCCCAATATAAGTACTCTTCCATATGAATGTCCAGCAAATAGATTATAGTGAACCAGAAAATGGGCCCCCCATAATACAAGGAATTGATTTGAAGAGCCAATTTCATAATCAATATAAAGCATTCTAGAGTATGAGTAATATATTTCAGATTTTTTTACTGTGAAAATAACAGAGTTGTTACAATTACATGGACAAGGTAATAAGTGCATTTCTTATCAAGCATTGTTGGAGAGGAAAGTGAGAATTGGGAAAGGGAGAGGGAGCACCAATCTAACATGGACAGGTTTACCTGAAGCAGAGATTTGGAAGGTTTGCAGTGGAGTCCTCCCATGAATTCAAAATTTTGTAACAGTGGGTGAGGGAAGTCAAAATCCCAGTAGGTCCTAGGTAATGAGCCATATATCAGCTTTGGCCATGAACTCAAACATAGTAGTGGGTCTTCCTGAATGGAGGAAAGAATGTAATAGGAAGGATCATGAAGAAATTTGATGTGAAACAAACCATGTGACTTTCTGAACTAAGTTGGAATAATGTAGGCAAGACATTTAGATACTGTGTTTCGATCAAGGGTATTTATTTAAACTGATTGTATATCTGTGTGTTTGTGTGTAAATTTGCCTTTGAATAAACTAATATAACAACGTAGAGATAAAAGTATTAGTATGGCCTTTTGTTTTTCTTCTCATAGCATGAAAACCTGCCACAATTCTCAAAAAATTCCCATACAACATTCAAAAATTAATGCTGTCCCAAAAGTTCTGGTACATCCGCCTCATTTAAAACAGCCATGCTATATGAAAAATTTAAGTCTTCCAATTACATTGTCAACAAAGAAACAACGTACAATATTTCTTTTAAAAAGAGCTAGATTGTAGAACATGTTAGCCAGAAAATTGAAGGAATATATATTATGGTATTTCATTTAAAATTTAGTCACTTAAATGGATATTCTAGATGCACTACTCAGAGCCCTTTTGAACTACATAATTGCAAAACTCATCTATTACCATCTTCTATGAAGACAGTCCTTGCTGAAAACAATCCAAATGTGGTAAACAAATTTACACGTATGCCATTGTCAAATGCTGCAGTTCTAAAGCATGGAACTGACAGAACAATTAATGCCTGTGAAAAGCTAGTTCTAAGGAGTATGGAAAGGGAATACATTGCATCATAAGTGGAAAAATCCACAGATGTTTCAGGTTGGGATTCGTTATTGGCATTTGTGAGATATATTTTGGAAAGCACAATGAATGAAAGCATGCCGTTTGTAAAACTTTGCTGGGAAAGAAAACTTATTCAAATGTTTGAAATGAGAATACAGATAATAGAGTGGCTAAGATGTGGGATGCAGCTTTAAATACAGACTGAAGCAAGGCAAAGAATGGGAATAAAGTTTTTCCTTATCAAGTGCTTTCTGCGTATATTGTGTGATACACTATAATAATGAAATGGTCATTTCTTTAAAAAAGAAAGGAAAAATTACTGTCACCTGTTGAATTACTTTTTTTTAATTTAATTTAATTTAATCTTTTTTATTGGGAAAATACCATACAGAGGGTTTACAATTACATGGGCCAGATAATGAGTACATTTCTTATCAAGCACTGTAGCGTCCTCCTTTGTTTCCCCTTCCCATCCCTGCCCATCCTCCCCTCGCCCCCCCAACCTATATCTCCCCCCGCACAAAAGTTGTAAAGTTCGTTTTCGACCTAAAGACTTGTACATCTCATTGTTGCAATGGATGCACCTGTATCCCTATATAAACGATTTATTTTTCCCCTTCCCCACCACAAATTATACCAACATCAAATACAGTGAAAGCAGGGGTTATACTATGGGGAAGGGACATACAAAGCAACAAAGAAATACTCATAAATGTGTTAGAAACAATCATATGAAAGAAAAATCATTTGAATACATATCTTAGGGTTCCTTTCCCTAACATCACCTTATCTGACCTTTTCTGCTTGACTCAGACATATACTAGATATTGCAAATAAGGGAAACCATGGGACTTATGTTTCTTTGGACCTGGCTTACTTAACTTAATATAGTTTTTTCCAAGCCTTTCCATTCCCTAATAAATAGGGCAATGTCATTCTTTCTGATGGAGGCATAGAATTCCATTGTGTATATATACCACATTTTCTTGATCCATTCATCTACTGAGGGGCATCTCGGTTCGTTCCATATCTTCTTATCAAGCATTGTTGCCTACTCCTTTGTTTCCCATTCCCATCTCTTCTCATCTCTCTCCCCCCTCCCCCACCCCCTTCCTCTCTACCCTCCCCTCCGCCAAAGTTGTAAAGTTCATTTTTCGACATGTAAGTATACAAATATTTTTGCTTTTATGCAATTGTTTCTAACATATTTATCAGATGATTTCTTTGTTGCTTTGTATGTCCCTCCCCCACAGTATAACCCCTGCTTTCACTGTATTTGATGTTAATATAATTTGTGGAGGGGAAGGGAAAAACAAATCGTTTAAATAGGGATACAGGTGGATCCATTGCAACAATGAGATGGACTTGTTGAATTTCTTTTTAAAGTGAATCTTAAATGAAAAGAATGAAGAAATTTAGATGGTTAATAAAATATTATCACGAATTTCTTTATTTTTTTCTTAAAAGTTAAAACAAACTGAAAGACTAACAGTCCATTAAGATTATTCTATAGTAAGTTTCTTGTCATTTATTTTCCTTTTGTCCTTCCTTTTTGGAGGTGTTATAAATTTGTTTTTTCAGAAAGACAATCTGGTCTTAACCACTATACACAAAATTTATGCTGTCTTAGAATCAGAGAGTATTTTTTAAAATTAAATCAAGACAATAGTAGGCTCATTTTATGCTAACACAAAATATAAACACCAATGACATTTTTCACTGAACAACCACTCATATATAACCATGAAACAATAAAGTAAAAATCCATGTAAATTTTTTTTTGTCAGTCGTAGGGCTTGAACTGTTGGCCTGGGCACTGTCTCTCAGTTCTTCTGCTCAAGACTACGACTGTATCACTCAGCCACAATGCCAATTCTGGTTTTCAGATGAGTCCCGTGGCCTTTTCTGCCCAGGCTGGCTTTGAATCACTATCCTCAGATCTCAGACTCCTGAGTAGCTAGATCTAAGCCCAGAACCAAGTCCATTTTAAAAAAGCAAGTTTATTGAAATTTCAGGCTTTTTTTTCAATAAACAATGTTATTTTCAGCATTAGTTTATAGCTATGAGTTATTTTTAGGTGTAACTTTCATTTTTTAAATATCATCAAATATAATTTTTACTATTTCTCATTTTCTCACAAAATACACTGTAATTTATTTTCCAAAAAGTCAATTATTGCATATTATTTTAAACACTATCATTATTACACTGTATATTACATGTGGTGTGAAGTGAAAATAGTTTGGCCCATTTCATATAAATGTGTAGATTTTATTTTATTTAATTTTAGCATTATAAATTCACATCTGTGTTTTAAAACTGAGGAAAGAAGAATTTAGAGTGTGTGTCAATTGAACCAAAAATTCTGAGTTCACACAGACAAAATTATTTTCTTTCCACTAAAGACTTTGAAGTAATACCATTGGAAACAGTGAGGCAAGAGGAAGAAGAATTCAAATCATGTCAAACATTGTCTCTGTTATTCTGCTACTCCCTCCAGTAAGAAGACCTGCTCATTCCCAGTTGTCACAAAACTTCAAATGTCTTAGAATTCTATTTGGAAAAGATCTTAATCACTGATGCTTTTTGTGCTTTATGTTACATGAAAAAAAATAAAGACACAAAACAATTAAAATAAAATGCACACATCTGTTGAAGTCACCAAAGCTGGAAAAACAACCAACAAAGTAGAACTCCAGCAGGAACAAACATATGTTGTGCCCCCCTTTTTTGTAAATACTAAAACCTCAACTACATGTTAATTTGAGTAGAGCCATAAATATAACTCTGACTCAGAAATAAGGTTGTGTTAATTTGTAATTGAATTCATCTAGATGAACCTAATATGTCAAATCCCTTGAATGGATTGAATTGTTTAAAACAAATATAACTATGTGAAGTATGATCTGCACATATTTAGAAGAATAAAATGTGACAATATCAAATCACAATAATCATGACATACTTAAAAATTCAGAAATTCAATGAATAAGTCCAATAGTATCCATATTGAGAACCAAATACTACTGATTTAAGGAGAACAATATATCGAAATAATAGAATCTGAGCAGTGTACATGACTGTACATAATTTAAACTACTCCAAATTACATGATTGTAGAAGACTGGATGTGGGTTATGTAAAGGAAAACATCAGCACATTATATAAATGAAATTAAAATTCATGAAAGGAGAGAAGTAGTTTCTAGAAAATAATATTTTAAGAAATGGTGGTCAAAATCTTTCTAGTACTGACAATATTGCATACCTAATTATTTAGATACAAAAAAGACTCAAGTTACATGAGCTGATTTGAAACTTTGGCAAAGTAGCAGGATACAACTGTAACATTATTATGGATATTGACTCTGGCATGGAATTCATTTCCTCTTTGATCTGACAAATGAATATATGAAAGAACATAACTTCTCCAACTAAATATCAAGACCTAACTAAACATATAATCAGAAAAGTCATCATGCAAGCCATAGTGCAAATGCGGTAAAAGAAAAATCAGTCATACAGATTCTGTATTTATTTTAAATGTTGATTTTTTCATAAATTATTTCCATTAGTTTGCATTTTAAAAACACTGTATTAAATGATGTATACCTTGGTAATTTTGGATGGCTCCTTAAATTTTGTTATGAATATAATGTATCACTTTAGTTCCTAACCTATGAAATGATGTTGATTACAAAACAAATGCTAATAAACAATGTTTATAACACACAAAATCTCATAAGCATGGTACCAATAAGCATGGGTTAACTTTGTGATGTCATGGTCTCATGACTGATGAGGTCTATCCTCATGAGTATTGTTGTACCTAGATTCCTCAGTCTAAATTTAGCCACTGTTAAATATGTTTATATCTATTTATCTATATATACGGTATAGATATGTCTGTCACCATCAGATATTAAACCTGAGTATAAAGTCTAATGAAAATGATAAGGTAAAAATTTAGCTTTTCTGGATATATACAAAAATGCATTGGTTTAATGTCAACCTATTTCTCCAAAACATTTTCAGCATTTCCTTACTATATGTATTATTCTCAAGAAGGGAATGGGGAATGTGAGAAGAGGACTAAAAAAGCATTGTCTTCAAGTATACATAATTTGGATTTACCTCTTTATTTTGTTATAGGCATTTTTGATAAAAATTTTGTATAATCGATTTCCTGGTCAGGTATAATATATCCTAATTGCATACACCAAAGTACATTCAGAAAATGGTATATAGAAATTAAGTAAAGAAAATATATTCAATAAATATCAAAACGTATATGCCTATAGAGATAATATTTTGAAGATTACAATGGAAATATTCTAATATAATAATTAATTTAACTAGAATACTTTAATGCTACTTGGACAAGATTGTCTTTCTAAATTAGCAAAACCAGTTTCTCCTTTAATTCATCAGGGAAATATCTGAACAAATGAACTTATAACAACTAGAATGAATTTTTGTCTTTTTATTAGCAAATATTAATTTCCCAAAGTATTTTTATTGTGTTATACACATATGTCTACATAATGTACCTTGGTAAATTTTATTCTTTTTATTAATTTGATTATCCTGTTTTTATATGTTTTATTATGCCATCATACTAAATTATACAGTATTTGAACATATTTACTCCACACTATTTCTCTTCATGTCCTCACTCATTTTTTCCCATACTTAAATAGTTCCATCTTATACACCTAGCTCAGGCATTTTATTTTCTGGGTCTAGAGTCTGCATATGAGAAATCTAGTATTTGTTTTTCAGGGTATGTCTTATTGCTTTAATGTGAAGTTTTCCAGTTCCTTCTCTTTTGTTGAATATGGTATGATTTCATTATTATGTGTGGCTAAATAATACATCATTGTGTATATATGTATATATATATATATATATTAAAATTTATTCACTCGGTGATTAAGGAACATGTAGGTGAATTCTGTAGTTATTAAAATTTTTATGGGGAGAAAGAAGGATGTAAATAATGATGCTTGGAAAGAGAAACATGCTCTTTAGGAGGGCACATTAGTATTTCCTCTCAGCTGCTCTTTCATCAGTATTTCAATGATGCATTGTATTTAAAAATAAAATTTAATTACATTTGCAAAGGTGTTCTTTTTCAGTATCTATAATATTTTTATTACAGTGTTACATTTAGTATGTCATGTGAGTATGGAAATGATGTGAGCATGACTATGTATGTATGTTTGTATATGTAGCTGACTCTATGAAAACTGAGTATATGTGAGATACAGGATTCAAATAATAGTTTCAGACCTATATATTGCTAAATTGATGTACATGTCCTGTTCGTGGAGTGTGATTTAAAGATCACATTTTGGTAGGTTTCATACCAAGTAAGTAGATGTTTCTAATCCAAAATTATAAGGAATAAAACAACTACTCTGTTTCATATTCATTTAGTCTTAGTACTCAAGACAATGTAATAAGTGTAAAAAATTATTGAAAGTATGATGTGTCAGTGGTAAGTCTTTAGAAACTCTACATTTTTCCCCAAAATATTCAGATGTACTCTTTGGATATAAATTACAAATATATTTTGAAACATACAAATACAATGTGAACATATTATATATGAAAATATATGCATATAATGTAAATATATTTTATATTTTGTTATATTTTGAAGGTGAATTATATATATCTATTTATATTTAAATGTAATTCCTCTCATCATATACATATACATATATATATACACACACACATATACACATATTGTTTTTTTTGTCAGTCTTGGGCCTTAAACTCTGAGCTTGGGTGCTGTCCCTGTGCTCTTCAGCTCAAGGTGAGGGCTCTACCGCTTGAGACATAGCCCCACTTCTGGTTTTCTGATGGTGTATTGCAGATAAGAATCTCATGGACTTTCCAGCCAGGGCTGGCACTGAACCGTGATCCTCAGATCTCAGCCTTCTGAGTTGCTGGGATTACAGGTGTGAGCCACCAGCACCTGGCTATATTTATACCTAAGATTTGTCAGTGGAACAAAGGGTACAGAAACTATTATTCTTATCACAAAAGGACTTCATATTGGCAGGTATAATTACAAGAAGACAAATGATGAATATTCACAGTGGCACAAAAATCCCTTAGGTGCCTAACAAGACAGCAACTTTTTCAAGACACTGTATGTAGTATGAGAGGTTTGCAAACTAAGCAACTGTAGACGAGAGTGAACCCTAAGCATAACTGACAATTGAAGGAACCCAGTCTTCTGTGACAGATTTAGCAAGGCCTCTCTTGGAGATTCTTGTTAGGAACATGATGAACAATTTATAGTTTAGTTTTGATTACAGGACTCTTTTACATCTGTCACTCAGATATTAATTTAGATATAACTTAGATATTAATTCAGATATAAATTTAATATAGTTCCTTTTGCTCTAACTTATATTTTCATGGCTCAGGAAAGTGTTTTTGTTTGTGAAAACTTGGTAGTTCACAACATAGGCATGGGTTTTTAATCCTTTTGAAATTACTTTTTGCAGAGTATTCTCTGAGATGAGCTTCTCTTTATCATATCATAGGAATAAACTTACTCTGATTCAAGCTAGCTTGTTCTCTCCCATCTGAAAAGACTTCTTTACATGTCAACAAACCTTCATTTACTTGCAAAAGTCTGTCAGTAAGTCAAACCTAGCTCACCCAAGTGAGGTGAATTCCTCTCCCATGTTTCCTTTACATTGAAAAATGGTAAGAACTGTTTAGCAATGCTCATACTTTATAATTTTAAGTGTGACTCCTATTTTCCATAAGGTGAATCAAGCAGAGGAATGGATTAATATGTAAAAAATAGCCTTTGAAATAGTCTTGAACCTTGAAAATTGTCCTGGGTATGAATTTTTGGAGAAATCTCCCTATTCAAAGATGAACGACTCATTATTTTTATTGGGCTTGTACTGGGGTTTTAACTCCAGGCCTTGAGCTCTATCTGGGCTTTAATTCTCAATGTTTGCACTATACCACCAGAGCCACACATTCACTTCTTATTTTTTACTACAAGTGTAGAAAAGAATCTCTTAGGTTTATCTACTTCAAATAGCTTCGAATTGCAGTAGCTAGGTGTAAGTCATTGTGCTCTTCTAGAACTCACTTCTTAAGAATAAACTCAAAAAAAGAGAAAAAAATTGTTTAATTATTTATGTACTGTCTGATAATCCAAATCACTTGCTACTGAAAGATAAAAAGAGAGAAGTTAGAGATGAATATTGAGGAGAGAGACACAAAAAAAGAAGGAGGTATGGGAGGATATATGCGGGGAGGGAAAGGGAGGAGAAGAAAGGTGGGGCGAGCTGAGTGGAATTGCCTATTCCTCACTAAGGTATTGTTGGACAGTCAGTGCCTTTGCATTTATGTAGCCAAACCTTTATATTTTTTGTAGTAGTAAATTGAGATATAAAATACTAATTTCCAAGTAATAACCTATTAGTGTGCTTCCTCCTGCACCCAGGGAACCACAGTGAGGTTACTAATACAGGGAAGACAAGAGTAATCAGTTTAAATGATTCTAAGAAACAATAATTGACATGCCAGGAATGCTCCCTTGTATGGTGAAGTCAAGCATCACTCTTGTTGCCTGCTCCAGTCTTCCTCTCAACAAGAGTAGGAGAAACAGAAGAGGAAGGAGATATCTGAATAATGATCATGTCTCTGTTTACCCTCTTCCATTGGACTCTCAAACCATAAATCCAAAGGAGACATAACCTGAACTAGTAGGGGAAAGAGGGGGAAAATTCAGTCTAGCTAAACATGAAAATTTTAAAATAATTGGGGCAGCATTTCAAATACTGAAATAAAACTTTTTAAATTATTAATAAAAGTAACTAAATTTATTTAAAATTTAGAAGACTACAAAGCTTACTATATAATGGAATCTGCTTAATTAAACTGAATCCTGATTCTATCATCTGAAATTAAGACCATTCCTAAAATTCCAATACTAGATAAATTACCCTTGATATTCACTTAAACTGTGTGAATATGATGCAGAAAACATGACTTTAAATTCAGACTGCTGAAATAGTAAGTGATGGAAATTCATGAAGGATAGCATCATGCTGAGAGCATGGAAAAGATTTTCCTTCCATCTTCAGTGTGTAGAGAAGAAAAAAGCTGTATTGGATGGTCCTGAAGGTCCAATTCTGAATTTAGGACAGAAGGTGAATAGTAAAGAATACCTATCTCAGCCACTTAGAGATTAGAAATGTGGAGAAATATCCTCATTAATGTAGGTCAAACATAGAAGAGAAAATGTGGCAATACCAAAGCCAAGTGCCAAAGGCAGAGACATTGAACAAAATACCATGAACTTGAAACAAATCTTAAGAGGGAGATCTCGGCTTAAGAGGAGTAGGACAGAAGAATAGAGAGGGAGATGGTGGATTAATACAGTCATAACACTCAAAGTACATATGACAGGGTATAAATAGGAAACTTGAAGTGATAGGAAGGAAGAAAAATGGAAAGTTGGACAATGATCCAGATGTATAGTAGTTTGAAATGTACATACACTCTATTCAACACTGACGTGATGAAGTGAAACCCCTTTGCACAACTATCTAAAGACTACATTTTTTGAAGTTTAAATAGTAAGAGACCAGAAGCACAAACCTTTACAGATAAATAAGAAGACAGCATTGACACATTTTTGAGGATTTTGTTCCTTTCAATATACAAAATTTAATGTGTCAAGTCTGCTGCAAGTGTAAATTATATTTTACAAATTCTTTTTGCAAATTGCTTAAAATATACAGAACCATATTCCACTATCAATCACATCAATTCCAATAAAAATATTATAAACCTTTAGGTTTCTCAGTTGTTTCTAAATATCTTAATGTAATTCATTGGAACTAATTTCATTCTAAATTTAAGTTTAAATTTTAAAATCCCTTTAATGGGACACAGGTATGGCTAGATAACTGATGTTAGCAGAATCAGAATTATTCAGAAGGCTGTAAATTGATGTTTACCTAATTTTCTCTCTTCTGGATCATGGAATACAGATTGTCCTTGTTAAGAAAATGGAGGAGAATGGAAAAGGAATAGGCTGGAATGGATCATCAACAGGTTAGGACTGTTTATTGAGGAACAGCGAGGGGCAGAACCCTTCCAGTGGGTTTGGAGCTTGTGCAAGGGAGCTGGGACAGGATCTGGGTTTTTTTAGGAAGTCTGAACAAGGAGGTAGAGGTTAATGAAAAGCCCCTAGGTCAAGGAAGGTGGGGGGCCTTTCAGTTGGGCCCAAAATGGGATGTTTACAGCTGGGCTTAGGTGGATTGCAATGCCTGAACTTCAAAAGAGTGTACACATACCTGGGATTTTGCCTGCAGTCTGTATGGACCTGGGACAACAGAGTGGGGGTCAACCCTTCATACTCCACCCTTAGATACATAAAATGAGAGAGCCAAGAAGGGAGAGGGAAGTTCTTCTTATAGGATCTTTGGGTACATAAAAATAATTGGGCTGAGATGCAAGTAGCATGGTGTTATGAGAACAAAGCAGATTCCATCATTTGGAACCCTGAAGGAGTATGAAGTAGGAGGGGCCTGGTGGTCTTTTCTGGTTACTTCCTGCTGGCATTGGGATGTGGAGAAGTCAATGGGGCTTGGGTTTTCAGTTCCCGGTCTGTGCTGGGTCCAGGGCAGTGTATGCAAACCTTTTGGTTGCCTGTAGTAATAAGATGGCCTTGGCTTGGTCACAGGTCCGGATTGAGGGCTTTTATCCTGTTAGAGAGAAACTTGTAAATGCTGAGATCAGGCAAAAGGCTTCAAGGTGGCAGGAGTTGTTGATATGAGTGACAGAGGAAAACACAACCTGAGCACAATCCAGAAAATTTCCAATTAGGTAATGAGCCCATAACTAGTCAGAAGCTAGGGCTAGATTCCAACAGTTAAGGGCCTGGTGAGAGACCTTGATCATTTCCTATAAATAGCAGGTGACAAAGGTAAGAATATAAATACTTGTCCAGTTAGAAGGTAGACAGATATCGATATTAGATGGACAAGTTTCTCAACTTATTTCTATTGTCCTCCTGGCTCTGGTTAAATTTGAAAGGGCAGGCAAAGAGTGGCTGATGT
The DNA here is from genome assembly GCF_000151885.1 of Dipodomys ordii. NCBI lineage: Eukaryota > Metazoa > Chordata > Mammalia > Rodentia > Heteromyidae > Dipodomys > Dipodomys ordii. The sequence continues at coordinate 795,730 of NW_012267455.1, forward strand.
GACATCATCTCCTCTTACTCTTTTCCACCTTTTCCTGGGGGTCTAGGTGCTTGTGCATGGCATATGAGCTTTGAACTCAAGGCCTGAGCACTTTCCCTGAGCACTTCTGCTCGAGGCTAGCACCCTACCACTTTGAATCATGGGGCCACTTTTAGCATTTGGCTGGTTAATTTTTGAGCCAACTTCCAGCCTGGCTCTTCGGTGGTGGTTAGTTGGGAGATAGAGTCTCAGAGCGATTTTTCTTCCCTGCCTGGCTTTGAACTGCAATCTTTGCCACAAAAACCCTTTATTACATCCACTTAAATCAACAAGGAGATCTACGGGATCAAGTAGAGCTTACATGCACCCTGTCAAGAATTGATCAAAAATACATTCCAGAACTCATGACAAAACTCAATAGATGGGATGAGAGTTTGAGCACAGCTTGGCTCCCTGGAAAACGTGATAACCAAAATTTACAGGACCACTCCTGCCCTACACATGCTTCAATAGCATAACAACATAGCTGTCTTTTTCAGGTCTAGCTGGGTAAGTTTGACAGAGAGCGTCCTGCAAGAGTCTTAGTTTTTGTAAATCTGAAGAAGACTTTTACCAAGAATCAGCTGTGTGTGATGGAGTCAAACAGGAGTCAAGTGTACCATGGTGGAGGTAGGATGGTCCCAGGCAGGATCAGGGCTAGACTACATTCCTCGGATGAATTGTCAAATCTCCTGCTTAGTTACTTACAAATTTATACACAGACTGGTTAAAGACACTTAAATTTAGATGGACATATAGAATTACATGCTAGTTTTAATGTAAATCACAGCCAACTATTACATAATGACTTACTCAAAAGCTGTCTTTTAAGGCATACTCATACCATCTGCTACATACTCGAACTTTCTGAAGACAGAAACAAATATGTGGAACAAATATTTTAAGACAATTCTTACATCCATACTGGTGTTTTTTCCTCACAGCTGGCTAGGAGCTGAGCTGGGTCTCATTCCTTTTACTACTATCTTGATAAAAATGTTTTCTTTTAACAAATGGCACATTTGATAGGAAATATCAGTACTAAGGAATAGAAGAAGATAACTTTTTACACAGTTTTTATGTACTATGAGATTATATTGCACATGCTCACACACACACACACAAACACACACACACACACGCACGTAAACCAATGTTTTCGTTTAAAAAAAATAAAAATCGGCCATAAGTTTTATGGAATTCCAGTGGCAAAGTGATATTGTTTTGCCCAATATGATAAAACCACGTGGTCAATGTCAGAAAAGTAGGCAATACCAAAAAATGCAGGGCAAATTTTGACAAATAATTTCCACCCTTAAATAAACATTGAAAAAAGCAGAAAATCTTTAAATCAATTTTTGTGATGAGGCAGATTAGTATATGAATTGAATATATTATTCCCTAGAAGAGTGAAGAGGAGAGAGCAGTAAGGTTGATGGAAGAATGGGGGTTATAGAAAAACCCATCATTTGGCCTTTGTCTCTTCCTAGGTGTCAGCTTCCAGGGCTTGTAGACAGAATTGGGGGAGGGGGTGACTGAACAGGTTTGTAAGGAGAACAGGCAGAACTTTTAACCTAAAGACATTTAAAGTAATATGTGGCATCATCATGAAGGTATTGAAATGTGTGTTTGAGTAATTGAATAGAGAGAGTTATTGGAAGAAGTGAGAGGGTGGGATTTCTCTTCTGAAGTCTCCTTGAGGAGAAATCAAGAATCTAGACTTTGAACTGAGTTGTCTCAGGAAAGAGAAAAGGATTGGATTATTGTTTAAGTCCCCAAAAGTAAAAGGACTGGTTTGTTCCGATTATGGGATTTCAGGGTGGTAAATGGAGAGAGGAATAAAATAGAGAGGCTGTCCTCAGTGTGTTTGCCAGCTATCCACTGTCAGTGACAATTAGCGAAAGGTCCAGAGTAGAGGACCCATTTAATTAGGGTCTGGAAGGGAAAAAGGCGTATTAGCTATAGAAAAGCGTTGAGAAATGTATACGTATGGAGTAGTTTGTTTACAGTGATATTTAACAGGGCTGTTAGCTTGTTGTTTTACCTTTGGAGGCCTAAGCCCACCCCTACCTTGTGTCAGCTACACAGGCAGGCAGACAGGCGAGCACAGGGACAGGGATTAGCAGAAGGAGTTTGATGGAAACAGATAGTTTTAGCCTAGAAAATCTGGACCAACTGCAAATAGCAAGCGTGTAGTTAGAAGAGCAGGGAAGGAGATAAGGATCTTTGGTGGTGGAGGTCATCAAAGAAAAGAGATAGAGAGAAAGGGAGGGGGTGAGAGAAGTGGGTGAGAGACAGACTGAGCTGCGATAAGATAAGGAGTTACATTTTTAGAGGAGATGATTGGGAGGCTCATGGCAGAGAAGTGCTGGGTTAGTAAGGCAGGAGAGCAGGGAGGGGGACCTCTGGAGTAGAGGTCAGAGAAGGACTTGGTGGACAGAACAGAACAAGCAGAGGGCAAGTTTTCTGGAGCAGAGGTAGAGGAGGGCTTATGTTTAGGGTACCTTGGATTCCTCATCATTTCATTGGAGAATTGTTTAAATCATTAAAATTAAAACCTAAAGTTACAAATTTAGGTCAGTGGTGGCCATGGTAAGAAGACCAGATTTTGGTAGAAAAACAAGTCATTTTTTAAAAAAAATAATTTTTATTGTGAAATTAACATACAGAGGGGTTAACATTAAATGAGAAAGGTAATGAGTATATTTCTTACCTAGCATTGTTGTGTCTTCCTTTTTTTCCTCCTACAATCCCTACCCTCCCAAATCCATGTTTCTCCCCCCCTCCGCAAAGTTGTAAAGTTCATTTTTGACATAGCATTTTGTACATGTCATTGTGCAATGAGTACACATGTATTCTTATTTAAAATTTTTTCCCTTCCCCTCCCCAAATTTCACCAACATCAAATGCAGTGAAAACAGTGGTTATACCATGGGGGAGGGATATATGAAGCATTTTTTTTACTGTAAATTAGTCAGCCCAGAGTTTTAAGATTAAACTGCAGGCATGCTAATGAGGTGTCTCTGGGAGACAATTTTGAAAATTTGGTAGGATTTTAGAGCCTGTCCCACTTCTCCAGGCATCCTTGGTGTTTTGAGAAGGCAGATGGACAGAACCGAATAATTAATAGAGTGCATGCCCAAAGGTCCTAATTAATGGTAGTCAGTCAGGGGGTCAGGAAGGTGGAGACTCCTGGAGTTACTGAGATCCCCATAGACAGGAAGGAAGGGAGGGACTCCTGGAGTCCTGCAGTCCTTGTCTGGGCCCCTCTTCCACAGACTAGTATGGTTACCTTGTCCTGAAGGCTTTCAGGTGGTGGGTGAAGTCAGTTAAGTGGCAAAAAGCCTCCTGCCTAGAGATCACAGTCCAGTGACAGGGTAAAGGAGAGAGAATAGGGGGTTTATGCAGGGGTCAATAATACTGCAAGTCACAGCAGAATGGCCCTGCCCTGCTTGCACCACTTACAAAGGCCAAGGCCAAGAGGTCTTTCATGAGGCTGTTTAGCCCAAAGTAAGCTCATAGGGATGTGAACTCCCGATGCAGAAAGGCCTTGGAAGGAGGAGGAAAATAGCAGAGAAGCTCCATGAGAGGTGGCAAAGAGGTGGTTGCCCCTCCGTAGAGGGCATCCAGTTTATTCCTCGCACTTTTCCATTCCTGGATGTAGGAACCATATGTTAGGAAAATGAAGCAGAATGGAAAAGGAATAGGCCAGACTCGATCATCAACAGGCGAAAACTGTTCATTGACCGACAGCGAGGGGCACAGCCTTTCCTGCAGGATTGAGAATGTGTGAGGAGCTGGGACAGGATCTGGTTTTTTATAGGAGGTCTGAACAAGAAGGTAGAGTTTAATGAAAAGCTCCTGGGTCAAGGAAGGTGGGGAACTTTCACGTGAGCCCACAAAGGAATATTTACAGCTGGGCTTAGTTGGATTGCCCTGCCTGTACTTCAATGGAGTTCACACATACCTGGGGATTTTGCCTGGAGTCTGTATGAGCCTGGGACTTCAGTCTTAATTGGAAAAAGATAGTCTTCCCAGCTTTCCTGCATATAAACACCCCATCATCATTTTCTTATTAGAGTATTATTCCAGATTAGCTATATGTTGATTTATAATGACTGAGCCTGACATAAAGGTGAGGGAAACTGTCTACACTTCAGTGAGGTTCTCACTTGTGTTGCACAAAGTGTTATGAAAGCTCTCCATGAGAAATTTAGCAGCATTTCTAAAAAGTCCTTGCGTGCTTATACTTTCTGATAATATCTCAATTCAAGTATTTCTCCTCAGAGTTCCATACCTTTCAATAATGCTGTATTAGATGCCTGTTGTATTTTGCAGACAGATCTTGGTGATGAAATTTGTGCTTTTCAAAATTGCTCTCCCAATTCCATCCACAAACTGCAAACAAAATTTATCTGAAAAAATTTGTATCTGTTGATAGTGCATAAAATTTTTAAAAGTATTATTTTATTTTGTTAAATTTTTAATTGTGAAAATACCATACAGAGGGGTTACAATTACATGGGAAAGGTACTGAGTATATTTCTTATCAAGTATTGTTGTCTCCTCCTTTGTTTCCCCTTCCCATCCATCTCTATCTCTCCCCCACGCCCTCTTCTACCCCCACCAAATTTGTAAAGTTCATTTTTCGTCATGACTTGTACATTTCATTACAGCAATGGGTTCACCTCTATCCCTATTTAAACTATTTTTTCCCTTCACCTCCACAAATTATACCAACATCAAATACAGTGAAAACGGGTTATACCATGGGGAGGGACATACAAAGCAACAAATAAATCAACTTATAAATATATTAGAAATGATTGCAAGAAAGAAAAACCATTTGAATCTTTATCTTGTGATTCATTTTGCCTAACATCAACTTATCTGACTGTTTCTGCTTATCTCAAACACATACAAGTTATTGCAAATAAGGGAAACCATGGGACCTATGTTTCTTTGGACCTGGCTTACTTCACTTAATATAATTTTTTGCAAGTTTTTTCCATTTCCATGTAGACAGAAGGGAACCCTCCTGCATTGTTGGTGGAAGTGCATATACTTTTATTTTCCATTACAAACATAGAATGTAGCAAAATTTTTCATAGCAATTACAGTGCACTAGGTGCTGGGCATATTCTAATGTAAATAATATACTGTGTTTATGTAGAGGATTTGAGTATCCAAAGTTTTCATATACCTGGGGTCCTAAAACCAATACCTTATTGAGTGATAAATACAACTTCCTATAAGTACAGAAGTTTTCCTTGTATCTTTTTAATATATATGTTTTTACTGTGAAGATACTATACAGAGGGGTTACAGTTACGTAAGTTAATGAGTACATTTCTGATTGAGCACTGTTACCCCCCTCCTTTGTTTTTCCCCTATCAACCCTTCCCCTCACACCTCCCCACCTCCTCTCTCCAACCCTCCTCTGATAGAATGTTTTGTACATCTCATTGTTACAATGGGTCAACCTGTATCCTTTTCTTGTATCTTAAATGAAGAAATGCTGGCTTGTTTCATGCTGATTCTACTTGTGTAGACACACCTAAAGTCACCCACCAAGCCCAAAAGCATATAAATGAAATACATATCATCTTTGGTCAGTTGGTATAATTGTGTTCTACACATTTATTGACAGGTTGCAAATTATTTTCAAGCTTTAATGCATTAAAATGTTTTCTGCCGTGGAACGGCTTTGTCAGGACGACGGAGGACACCTAGTGGAGGCAACTGGAATAGGTGGGGAGATGGCAGACAACTCACACACAAGAGGAGTGAATGCTGAGTGTGATTTATTGCAGAGGATATTTTATAGAAAAAGTCTCCATGAGAAAGGGCAAAAGGATACACAATCTTGCTGCAAGGCTTTGTTATGGGGTGGTCACCAGCTGGACGCCTGATCTTGATTTTTGGATGACGAGCTATGATGATAGGCACTTGTTTTCGGCTTTACCTCTATTTTTAAGAAATACAATTGGTTTCGATGTTTATCACCTATTAACCATTAACCAGAGCATATGGGCAAGGTGCTGAACAGAAAGGCATGAACTCTAGTACTTCATAGTTACTTTTGTTTAGTTTTGTACTTTATGCGTTTCAAATCTTTTCTAAGCAATTGTGCTTCTTTGCCATTTTTTAGAGGGTCCCCAATTTGTGGCCAAAAATCATGATAGTCAATATACTTAGTTAAATCTGGCCATATATCAAATTCAAGCTCATAGTGTCTTTTCTGTAACCCTTTCACATAATCGTTTACTCTTCTCCATAGAGGCCTTAACTGTCTCATAAGATCTTTCTTGTTCCTTCTTTGATAGTAAGCACCAAGAAGGCTTAGATCTAGCAAGTCTCTCAGTAAATGAAAGAGAGTAATAGGAAGTTCTTTCTCCTAAGTAGTTTTCCCAACGTTTGCCATCCTTATCATACATACCTGTAAAAGGTTATGGATCTGGAGGAAGTCTTTGGGGACCTCTAGATAATGGAGGATCCCACCATTTTCTTCTGCTAAGTCATTGCCACCTTCCATCTACCAACTTTTTAGGAATCTTATTTAGCTTTTGGTCTATATATGCCTCTACATCTTTTTTATCTACAGGATATCTATATGAGTCTATTGTATACGCTTTAGGATTAAAGGGAAATCTCCAATAGCCATACACTCTTTCTGCTCTAGCCGTGCCTACAGCTTCTTGTAAATCTCTTACAAACAATTCCTTCTGCTGAAGTGACGTCATGAAACCTCCAATACGTTTATATTTACATATGACTTGTCTAATAGCCTCCATAAGAGGGGCTTTTAGAGTAGCACTTAACGCTGGTGAGTTAGTCATATTCTCAGGACACTCATCAGATGTTGGAGTCATCAACACTTCCAAGAAAGAGCCTTGAATAAGGGAACGTTGAGCATGAGTAAGTAGAACAAGCAGCAAGAACAGTAAAAGATTAATAGGCACTCCTATACAGCAAAGAAAAGAAAAACAGGAACACATCTTTCCCAGGGGCTTGCCAGCCTTTTCAGGAGGTAGGCCTCTTTGAAGCTCCATTCTCAGATCTGAAAGCAGGTTTCCCATGCTAAGCAGACTCCACCGGAGTACGTGTGGCAGTTTTCTTTCTTATTTTCTTCACCAATATATCAGCAAGACGTCAGTCAGCATTTCTCACATAGGACTTTTCAAATGAATTGGTTAAATATTGACCTGAGCTCCAGTCTTCTGAGGACTCACTCATCTGCTTAGGAATTGATGCTGGCTGTTGGAAAAGAGCTCAAAGAAGGATGCCATTTAAAGCCTTATAACGTTATTCTTTACCAGAGTATTCTCCAGCTATTTTGGTTGTTGAGAATGTCTACAAGAGCAAGCATTATGTGGGAAACAAGGAGACACCATATGACCATTACTTAATGAGATTTCCGAGTGGCTTGCTATCACTTGTACTTCATTTTGCAAGTCGAATCTGTCAAAACCTATCAGTTTTAAGAGATAAGAAGAGTGGTAAAAGTACTTCTAGAGAAAAATGCATCTTCAACATATTTGGTTCCAAGCATTCCGTCTAAGGCATATTCATCAAGTAGTGAAACTTTTGTTGGCTGTAACTATGTGTCTTTCTCCATGTATACATGTGTGTATGTATGTGTGTATTCATGTGTATAGGAGCATACATGTGTACATATATAAGGGCATATACACACATATATGCAAATATAAAAAATATACATACATAATATATGTGCATATAAATCAGCTGTTCAGTGATTTAATCTGTAGTTCCCGCACATTGTCATTCACACAAAGTATACATGATAAACTGCTCTGAGGATCTTTGCTCTATGATGGTTATCCTTTGTACTCACTTCTGCCACTACTTTGTTTTTCATCCCTGTGAACAGGGATGAAAAATCTATCCATAGGATAGCTTTATTTTCATTACATGTATTTACTTACTGATAATAAAAGAAATGGGTTATTTATAAAAGAAAAAGATCTTTTAGATAACAGGATAAAGTATCTTATCCATCCCAATGATTCCTATGAGATAAAATTTATAATAATGGTAAAAGTGAAAAGGAATTTTTAGATCTGTTGTTTTGCCATTTAGCATTGCAAAGAATAATATCACATCACTGCTATAACTCTTAAAGAATGCCATTGTAACTGATGGTCCCTATCATGTTCTCACAAAACCAGTAGATCCTCAAAGATAATAGTACACCAGCAGAAATGCTAAGCAACAGACATGGAGCATGAACGAGAAAGCAAGTGAAAGAGATAGAGTGAAAGATAGAGAGAAATATCATAATACTGAATGTGCATAACAGATAAGAGCTGTATGAGAATATTCATACAGCTATTTTTAGATTCTACATGTACATTTGAAGGTATTTAATGTACAATAACCCACCAACATAAAATATAAAGTGCTTTTGATAAAAAACTAAAAATGACTCAAGAAATTATAATTGCAAAAACAATTTTCACAGAAGCAATCTCTCAGAGATATTTCATGACTTTGAGAATAATAAAGTGGCTGAAGTTAATATCAATTATGTAGTATTATAATTCACAAAAATATAAAAAGATATTCATATATTTCAATATATAACCCAAAGCTAAAACACATGTTCTTTAGATGATTTGTTAAAACACAGTTTCTCAGGAACTGGGAAATGGCTCAATGGTATAGTGCTTGCCTTACATGCATGAGGCCCTGAGTTTGATTCCTCTGCACCACATAAGCAGAAAAACATGGAAGTGGTGCTGTGACAAAAGTGGTAACGCTAGCCTTGAGCTGAATAGCTGAGGGACAGCACACATGCTCCAGATTTCAAACCTCATGACCAACAAAAACAGCAACAAAACAAAACACAGTCTCTCATTTTTGTAGCCTCAACACTGTAATACTTCTGCTTCACCCTAGGGCTAAGATTTTATGTGTGGACATTTATCAACACTCCTGATTCAGATTCTACTTGATAAAATTTTTAATGAATATTTTGTTCTTAAATTTGCTATTTGTAAACTCACATGCACCTATGAAAATGGTTGACCATCCCAGTAACCTTCTCAAAGTACCTCCAAAAGACAACTTACAAAACTTTGTATTATATTACTACAAGGAAAACAATGCTACAAATAAATAAAACCAACAATTAAATATTTATCATTAATAAGATGAAAAATAAACCAGTTACGTGTTTCCAGTATTTGAAGTGTACTACATATTAGATTTTACTATATTCTCATATTCCTGTACACTTAAAACTGGCTAAGATTATGATGTTCAACAAGAGTTTTATAGGCTATAAGTAGTCTTTAAAGTTACCCACTAAGATTACTATTTATGGCTTATCTCGTCATTTGTATATGGCTTATATCATCACTTGTTTCTCGCTAACATATAAAGTAAGGAAGCTCTAATTGTAGTTAACAAATTCTTAACTCTTTACTCTGCTTCTTTACACCAAGACTTTGTAACTTCTCATTAGTAAAGTTTCTATAAACTCTGAAATGTAAATACTTAGTAATATATGTCTGCTACCATAAATCTTAACTACTTCATGGAAAATTTTTATGACCTGCCAAACAGTCACTATTTTGGCATATTTAAGCAAATTCCCAAAATTAAACACATTTAAAGCATTAAAACTTTAACAAACCTTAACCCTTGCTGCAATGTTCATTATGACAGGTGCCTTGTAGAGAATAATTGAACTCCTCCTTCTACACATCTCTTGAACCACAAATATTTGGAATTACTTTGTTTTTGACATATCAATTTTGAGTTTCTTCTTAAATCTGTGCTTATGTAAGAAATACATACTTCATGACCATTCTTTTGCATTTACTTTTTGTTGAATTGTCTAGTTTAAGAAAATCAATTACACTTTATATATAAAATAATGTTCTGTGCTCAATTTGGCAGCACATACCCTAAAACTGGAATGATACAGAGAAGATGAGCATAGCTCCTTCGAAGGATGACACACAAATTCCTGAAGCGTTCAATATTTTTACAATGACAGATGCTGTATGGAATGTGGCCAGAAGTAAACACTACTGAATTCTTGGTGAGAGTGTAAACTTGTTCAACCCCTTTGAAAAGCAGAATGGAGGTTCTTCAAAAGATTCCACATAGAGCTCCGCTATGACACAGCAATCCTTCTTTTGGGCATTCACCCAAATGATCAGAAACAAGACCATACTAAAACTATAAGCACATCTATGTTTATTGCAACATTATTTACCGTAGGTAAGATATGGAACCAACCCGATGCCCCTCAGTTCATGAATGGATCAAGAAAATGTGAATGTGTGTGTGTGTGTGTGTGTGTGTGTGTGTGTGTGTGTGTGTAACTGTGACCCCTCTGTACAGTACTTTTACAATTAAAAATATATAAAAATGGAAGAGTTTATTCCCCCAATTTTATCCATATAATATTGTTAACAAAGCATATTTTTAAATACTAAGTAGAATGTGATATATATTACAGAAACCATTACATGTAATGAGCAACCAGAAATAATGTTATCAATTGACTATGCACTGCTTCTAAGGAAGCCAGATGGATAATTTCTCATACTGTAAATCAAACCGGTTATCTTATGCCTTGATAGTGTAAAAATTATCAGGGACAGAATGATGAAGGAGTGTTGTAGACTGAGGTGAAATCCATATGAAAATGTGCAAAACTGAAAAAAACATAAAAGTATCTGAGCAGTATATTGTGTTTTAAATCATTTACGTTACATTGCAAAGATAATGAAGACCTATTAGAATGAATTATCTTTTTGATATCCTATCGTAGGTCCTTAGAAGGATGAACTCTTTCCTCATTCTTGTAGAGGCTTCATCAGATGAGAGGAACTGTATTTTTTTGTTTGCTTCCTTCCATTTATTCTTCACTCTGAAATATGAGCTACATGATACTGAAATACCCCAAGGAAAATTAAACACACAGTATTTGGAAAGATCAATCACTGTAAAATAAATAAAATACGTATAACCTTGTAAAAGGTATACATAAATTAATTTATATAATCTCAAGTGTAAACAGAAAATGATTTAAGCAATGTCACTTAATTGAAAAATGAAAATTTTTAGGAGATACTTAATTTTTTCCTTTCTACTACATTGAATTAATTATTGATTTTGTATAGAGAGATTAAAGATGAGATTAACAAGAAACTTGGTTAAAACTGGGCATAAATTCTGAATAGACATGTATTCCAAAATCCATGAAAATCGCCAGTTGGTTTACAAAGTTGTGTTTAATGCTACTTCTATGCTGGCTTAAGCTTTGGGAACAGAAGTCATTAGTGAAATGCAATTCAAAATTACTATGATACTCCTTCATAACTATTACAACTCTTATTAAAAAAATCAAAGGAACCAGTTGTGGTGGCAGTCAATTTGGCCTAGAAACCCCTCTAAGGAGAGAGCAAGATGAGGCATTGGCTTAAGTGAGCCACTCAATGTCTGCCATCCAAAAAAGAAAAACATTGGAGTGAGGCTCAAGGCCATAATGCCTTTGGGCTTGGGTCCTTCCCTTGACGATAGCATCTGCAAGTTCGTCTGCCTGAGATTATACCTGAAGTGTGCCCCCAGGGGAGTGTGAACCCACTCTAATGGCTCCTCCCTTTGAATTAAAACTGCAGAAATCAATGTAACACCTCCAAATCACCAAAGGGAAATGGGCTCAAAAATAGAATACCTCTTCAGGAAAACTTCATCCAGGACTTTTTGGAACTGCAAAAATATTGCCCAATGGCTGTCTGTAATTGTAATATCTTCTTGGGGCGTCCTGCCTTTTAGTAGGGCAAATAAGGCACACACTATCTTTAGGGACAGGAACCCATGGCAACAGCCAATTGATTTCCCCTAAAAGGCTCTGAAGTTGGCTTAAGGTCAGAGAGGTTGGAATATCCAGCAAAGGCTTAAGGAGACTGTCCTGAGTCAAGTTAAGGAGGAATCAGAGCACCTTAGAAGGAGGTAACTTTTGAATCATATTGAGTGCTATGGTGAAGTCCCCCTTTCTTAATATGGTGCGAACCTGGGCCAGAATGTCCTCCAGGTGTCCTAGGTCTTGGTGCCCCACAATTATATCATCCGGGTAGGCAAACACAAAGGAGGTATCTGAACACAGCACAGGCCCTAAAAGTGTGGCCAAGTATTGTTGGCAAAAGGCCATTCCCTGTGGCAGCACCGTTCATTCAAACCTCCAATCAGGCAGGGAAAAATTAAGAGAAGGGATGGAGAAAGCAAACTTTTTGCAGTCATCCGGATGCAGGAGGATTGAAAAAAACAATCTTTAATATCAATCACACCAAGGTATATTCTGAAGGTATAGCAGGAGTCCAGGGCATACCTTTTAGGGATGTTACTACAAGCTCAATCCTTTCATTTATCTTTCATAGATCTTAGAGCATACACCTAGCCCCAGAGGCCTTTTGAATAACAAATACGGGTGTGTTCCAAGGACTCATAAAAGGGCATATGTAAGCAAGGTTTATCTCCACCAGAAGGTGGAGGGCTACAAGTTTAGGTTTTGTCAATGGCTACCACACCACCCAGGTAGGGCTTGCTATCTAAATCAAAGTTGGATCCACAATTCTTTTTCCAATGGTATCCCTTCCTGAACCTGGGTCAGGGTGTAGGGGGAGGTTAAGCCCCCTCGGGCCAGTTGGCAGGGGATTGTTGTGAACAGTCCCTCTTAAAGTGCCCCTCCTGCCCACATTTAAAACAAGTCCCTCTCCCCGATGGTCTTGGGGTTCCTTGGCCCTGGGCTGTCAGTGCCTGAGTAATAGCCACAGTCATTGCAGATGTCTGAGCATATAAAGCTAAAGCTTATGATTGGGACTGGTGCTGTTGCATTCCCACATCCTGTAAGGCCACCACCCATCTTCTCAGAAAACACTCTCTCAATCCCATGCAGGCTGTGTGGTGGTCTGCATTCATCTCTTCCCAGACCAGCAGCTTTACAAACTAATCTTGGAGGTTCCCTGCTGGCAGCTTGTGGTTAATACTCTGTTCGATTCCATCTACAAACTCAACTAGAGGCTCACCAGGTTTTTGTGTAGCTCCTGCTATGAGGGACTCATAGTTTGTACCACGTGGCAAGTCCTGCCTGCATCACCTGGTCACAGTATGGGCCAGGTATTGCGGCATGTTGGACGCCAGTGGAGTATCATTCCCCATCCCTTTTAACATGGCTTAAGTTATAGGTATCGCAGATTGAGCCTGCCAGTTATTCTCCGCTCGCACTTTGCATTCCTCCTTAAAGAAAGCTCACCATGTAATAAACTGAGAACAAGTGAGGAAGGCTTTGGCCACATCCAGCCAGTCCTTAGGGACACATGGGTGATAAGCAATGTCCTATAATAAGGTCTGGGCCCAAGGAGAGTTTGGGCCATCCTCCGCCACTGCCTTGTGGAGCTCTTTAAGATCTTTAGCTTCCCATGGATACCATTCCAAGGACCAGATTTACCAGATACACTTGGAGAAGCAAATCCTGTGGCCCAGGGTCCGGGGTCCTGGGTGGCCCTTCCTTTCCAGGGTAGGCCTCCAATTAGGTTACTTCCCCACCCCTCGGCCCCTCCATGGAAGGTTGGTAGGAGACCGGGTCTTGCAGGTCCTTCTCACAGGTTGCATAGGGCGCTGTACCTCTCCCTCAATTGGGGAAATAGGGTGGGGACATAGGACCATCGGGGCACCTGAGTCAGAGGGGGTAACTTTCACCCTCATTTTGATTTCCATTGTGCATGTTTCAGTGCATTCTTGGATGAATTTGACCCATTCCTTTTCCTTCTCACTTCTCAAGTCCTCCTTTATTCCCTCTAGGCCTAATGCTGCCTCTTTCTCCTACTTCTGAGAAATAGCATTACCCATACTAAGGGTTTCACTTACCCTGTGAGACTGCTTAGCCTCTGCCGTTATCTTTTCCTTTCAAGCCCCACGTTGGGCGACAGATGTTGGGTCTTCGTCCATCTCAAAAAAGACGGATGGGGTCCAAGGAAAAATAAGTGTGGCTGCTCCCCTGTTCCCCGGACTCCCTTAGCCAGGGAGACAAACAGACACAGCAGTAAGTCAAGTGAAGCAGGAAATTCATTTATTAACTCAGAGCAAGCTATTTTTTAAAGCAAAAAAGACCAGGTTGCATGGGAGGGGAGGAAGAGAAGCCTTATCATGCACCTAAGCTTCCACGGGATGGTTAGTCATGGAATGTAAAGCAAATTGGGCTCTTCCCACACAACTCCCCTTCAGCGTCATCTTTGCTGCCCATGTGCTCCACAATCAAAGACCTCGGAGTCAAAGCTGACACAATAAAAAAGTCAAAGGATTAAATAAGTGAAACCCTAGGTCTCCTTGGCACAGGCCAAAATTTTCTTAAAAGAGACCCAGAAACACAACAAATTAAAGAAAGGTTAGACAAATGGGATTGCATGGAATTGCAGAGCTTCTGCATGGCAAAGGACATAGCTAGCGAGATCACCAGAAAGCCCACAGATTGGTAGAAGATCTTCACTAAACATAAAACGGACAAGGGTCTCATATCTACAATATACCTGGAACTCAGAAAATTAAATGCCCCAACAATAAATCCTCAAAGAAACAACTGCCCAATAAATAAGTGGGCTATAGACTTACAGAGGAACTTTGCTGAAGAAGAAGGAAGGATGGCCAATAGACATATGAAGAAATGCTCAACTTCTCTAACCATAAGAGAAATGCCAAACAACATTGTGATATCACCTCACTCCAATTAGAATGGCTATAATGAAGAACTCTAATAACAACAGATGCTAGAGGGGATGTGGACAGAAGGGAATCCTACTGCATTGTTGGTGGGAGTGTAAATTTGTTCAGCCACTTTGGAAAGCAGTATGGAGGGTCCTCAAAAGACTCCACATAGTGCTCCCCTATGACCCACCAATCCCACTTTTGGGCATTTACCCAAATAATCACAAACAAGAGCACAGTAATGGTACCAGCAAAGCTATGTTTATTGCAGCATTGTTTACCATAGCTAAGATTTGGAACCAACCCAGATGCCCCTCAATAGATGAATGGATCAAGAAAATGTGGTATATATACACAATGGAATTCTATGCCTCCATCAGAAAGAAAGGCATTGCCCATTTGTTAAGAAATGGAAAGACTTGGAAAAATTATATTAAGTGAAGTAAGCATTGCACAAACAAACATAGGTACCATGGTTTCCTTTATTTGCATAAACTAGTATGCCTGACACAAACAGAAAAGGTCAGATAAGTTGATGGTAGGCGAAATGAACTCCAAGATAAGGATTCAAATGGTTTTTCTTTCTTGCAATTGTTTCTAACATACTTATGAGATGATTTCTTTATTGCTTTGTATGTCCCTCCCCCCTCGGTAAAACCCCTGCTTTCATTGTATTTGAGGTTGATATAATTTGTGGAGGGGTAGGGCAAAAACAAACTGTTTAAATAGGGATACAGCTGGACCCATTGCAACAATAAGATGTGCAAGATGTTACGTCAAAAATCAACTTTACAACTTTGCCTGGGATGTGGATTAGGAAGGGGGGTGATTTGAAGGGATTCGAAGGGGAAACAAAGGAGCAGGCAACAATGCTTAAGAAATATACTCATGAATGTTGAATGAAGACTGCGGAAATGAAGCTGGAGGCTATCAATTTTTCACATAGATAGCAGTTTAGTGTTCCAGTGAACAGTCCTAGCCTAGAGAATCACACCAAGTGTGCTATCACTGTACAGAGAGTTTGGCCAGAGAGGAAAAATCCAGGCAATAAGACAGACCTGAGCACTTGCTTGCAGCTGTGGCAAGGTGGTGGTGGTGGCGGCCATAGCCACCCTACCTAAACACAGAGAGTCCGGGACAAAGGCACCAGACCCAGCGAGCTAGTGGATTCTACTCAACACCAGCAAGAACTGACAAGGAGCAAATATCTTCATCCTTCAGATCACAGACTAAAGATGACCAGGGACCCAACACTCCAGCATGAGTAGAACCCTAACATCCTCACTCCTTCTCAGGAAGCAGAGGAGGGATGTCCATCTCTCCCCACCCCCAGCACCAGAGATCTCCATTTGATACTGACAAAGGCCTGGCTGAGGAGCGAG
Source organism: Dipodomys ordii (assembly GCF_000151885.1). Classification (NCBI taxonomy): domain Eukaryota; kingdom Metazoa; phylum Chordata; class Mammalia; order Rodentia; family Heteromyidae; genus Dipodomys; species Dipodomys ordii. The sequence continues at coordinate 811,872 of NW_012267455.1, forward strand.
CAACAACTCAGGCCTTGGATGAAAACTGGAGTCGTTTAGCAGGTCACAGGAACCCGACCTGAATTCCAGGCTTAGCTCCACCCAAGGGAAAGTCACCAAGCCCAAGCAGAGGATCCTCAGGCCCACAGGTGTGGCTTTCTTCTGGGTAAACAGAGCCAGAAGCTGCCCCTCCCTACAGCAGCCTAGAAAAACAATTGAAATTCAGTATACATAAACCCTGAGACTGGCTCTAGGCTGGGCTTTGTGAGTATATCAGAAGCTATCCCCTCAGGGAAAAGCTACTGTTTGGTGAAAGGCCTCAACTCTACCCAGAACCTAGCCTCATCACACCATCTCCAAACTAGAAGAAACAGCCATCTCCTTCTTTGCCATCTCCTTCTTTTGTGATAATCAAAGCAGATCTCTCTCCCACTGAACTAGCGAGGAGGAGGATCACAAAATCCTGGGTAAAGCAGAGCATTTTTCTGCCTGCTCAAACAAACTGATTTAAGTAACCAATCAAGACAGACCAGACAGTAACCACAAGCAGACCTGAGACTCCACTAAGAGATTGGTTAGGATACAAGGGAGATAAAAGATCTTCCCATGCACGCACCCCCCCTCCCCAATCAAAGAACTCTTTTTAATACCTTTTTTAATTTTTAAAAATTTTAAAATTATATTTTAAAAATTGTTTTCCATTCATCTTTTTTGTCCTCACATAATTTTTTTTTTATTGTAAAGATACTATACAGAGGGTTACAGTTACATGAGTGAGGTAATGAGTACACTTCCTCTTGAACATTGTTAGCCCCTCCATTGTTTTCCCCCTACCATCCCCTCCCTCCCTCCCTTCCCCGAAGTTCTTTTTTT
>NW_012267455.1:816185-925167 GCF_000151885.1 Dipodomys ordii
CTATCCCAAACTCATTCTACGAAGCCAACATCACACTCATCCCCAAACCAGGCAAAGACCCAACCAAAAAGGAGAATTACAGGCCAATTTCCTTGATGAACACAGATGCAAAGATCCTTAACAAGATTCTAGCTAACAGAATCCAGAAACACATAAAAAAAATAATTTTTATTTTAGGTGTGTGTGTGTGTGTGTGTGTGTGTGTGTGTGTCTGTGTGTGTTTTAATCTCTACTGAGTTTTTGGTCCTTTTTTTCTTTTTTTCTTTTTCTCTTCTTTTTTTTTCTTTTTCATTTTTTTCTTCCCTTTCTTCTTTTTGGGGGACTTAATTGTTGTTTTGCTCATCCTCAGATACATACCTGTCATCGATTATTAGACTTTATCTCTCTTGTGTACATATTTAACCCAGAAATTTATTACTCAATTCAAAACCTCTTAGGCTTAAATTCTTTAATAGTAGTATTATCTCCTTCTACCTATATAATTTTAAGAACTTTTACTTTTTAGCTTTTCTTCTTTCAATATCACTTCTTTCCCTTTCATAATTTTTGTGTTTCACTTTTTATATTTAAATTTTTTTTCCATTTGCTCTTTTTTTTTAAGTCTCTCCAATAATTCTGCCCAAGCTATTTCCCTCTCTGAAATTAGGACTTGGTCAAATACACTCTCTTTTTACCTACCACATCCCTCTAATCCTACTTTTTCCCACATTTCTCCCTAAACCTAATAACTTCTCGTTTGCCAAATTCTTCTTTCCTGTTCTTAGCCCATTAGTACATAGTTGTTTGATGTTGAATAGATTGTATCTGTTGAAGTATGGAGGTTCCTCAAAAGACTTCACTTAGAGCTCCCCTATGACCCAGCAATCCTAATTTTTGGCATTTACCCAAATGGTAACAAACAAGACCATACTAAAGCTACCAACACAACTGTTTATTGCAGCATTCTTTAAGAGGGCTATGATATGGAACTAATCCAGATGCCTCTCCGCAGATGAATGGATCAAGAAAATGTGGTATATATACACAATGGAATTAATTCTATGCCTCCATCAGAAAGGATGACATTGACCCATTTGTTAAGAACTGGAAATACTTGGAAAAAGTATATTAAGTGAAGAAAGCCAGGCCCAAAGAAACATAGGTCCCATGGTTTCCCTTATTTGCAATAACTAGTGTATGTCTGAGACAAGCAGAAAAGGTCAGATAAGTTGATTTTACGTGAAATGAACCCCAATATAGATATTCGTATGTTTTTTTCCTTCTTGCATTCGTTTCAAACATATTCATAAGATGATTGCTTTTTTGTGTTCTATGTCCCTCCCCCACGGTATAACCCCGGCTTTCATTGTACTTGATATTGATATAGTTTGTGGATGTAACCCCGGCTTTCATTGTATTTGATATTGATATAGTTTGTGGATGGGAAGGGCAAAAGCAAATAGGGATACCGGTGGACCCATTGCAGCAATGAGATGTACAAGTCGTTATGCTGAAATTCGAACTTTACAACTTCGGGAAGGTCGGGAAGGGGATGTGGGGTGGTGGAAGATATGAAGGGAAGGGGAAACCAAGGAGGAAGCAATAATGCTTGATAAAAAATGTACTCATTACCTTTCCTCTGTAATTGTAACAACTCCGTATGGTATTTTCATGATAAAAATTTTTTTAAAAGGATATAAAATATTTTGATTTTAAAATATTATATATATGTATATATATGTATGTTTGTATGTATATAGATATATATGAATATACACATATATATGTATATATATACATTACCTTGCCCATGTAATAAAATCCCCTCTGTATGATATTTTCACAATAAATAAATTATCTGAAAAAAATGGTATCAGTCAATGGTGCATATAATTTTATTTTTCATTACAAACATAGAATGTAGTAAAAATTTTCTTAGCAATTACCCTGCACTAGGTTGTGGGCAGATTCTAATTGAAATAATATACTGTGTTTATGTAGAGAATTTGAGCATCCAAAATTTTAATATGCTTGTGGTACTAAAACCAATACCTTGCTGATATTGTGTGACAAATACAATTTCCTATAAGTACAGAAGTTTTCCTTGTATCTTTTCAATTTATATTTTTATTGTAAAGTTCCTGTGCAGAGGGGTTACAGTTACATAAGTAAGGTAATGAGTCCATTTCTTATTGAGCATTGTTACCCCCTCCTTTGTCTTTCCCCTACGATTCCGCCCCTTCATACCTCCCCAACATGTTGCTCCACCCCCCCATAGAGTGTCTTGTACATTTCATTGTTACAATGTGTCAACCTGTATCATTTCCTTGTATCTTAAATGAAGAAATGCTGGCTTGATTTATGCTGATTCTACTGGTGTAGACACACCTAAAATCACACGCCAAGTGCAGGAGCACAAAATGAAATGCATAGCAGAAACATTGGAACATTTCAGAGAAGATTAGCATGGCTCATGCACAAAGATGACAGGCAAATTCCTGAAGCATTCCATACTTTTACAACAGATGCTGGAGGGTGGATGTGTCCACCAGGGAACCGTACTGCATTGTTGTTGGGAGTATAAAACTTGTTCAACCACTTTGGAAAGTAGTATGGAGTTTCCTCAAAAAACTCCACATAGAGCTCCCCTATGATCCAGTAATCCCACTTTGGGACATTTACCCAAATGATCACAAACAAGACCATACTAAAGCTACCAACACAACTATGTTTATTGCTGCATTCTTTAAGATAGCTAAGATATGGAACCAACCCCAATACCTTAGCAGATGAATGGATCAAGAAAACGTCGTATATATACACAATGGAATTCTATGCCTCCATCATAAAGAATAACGTTGCCCCATTTGTTAGTAACTGGAAAGTCTTGGAAAAAATTATATTAAGTGAAGTAAGCCACGTCCAAATTAACATTGGTCCCATGTTTTCCCTAATTTTCAATAACTAATATTTGTCTGGGTTAAGAAGAAAAGGTCAAAAGCTATCTGCATATGACCAGATACGATGATGTTAAGGGACATGAACCCCAAGATAGGGACACAAGTGGTTTTTTCTTTCTTGCTATTGTTTCTAAGATACGTATAATGTGCAATGTGATTTTTTTGTTTCTTTATATGTTCCTCCCTCCTGCTATAACTCCTGTTTTCACTGTATTTGAAGTTGGTGCACCTACATCTTGTATATACGCTCCTCTAATTTGTGGAGGGGAAAGAAAAAAAAAACCAAAATGCTTAAATAGAGGTACAGGTTGACACATTGTAACAATGAGATACACAAGACACTATGTTGAAAAATGAACTTTACAATTTAGGTGGGGGAAGGGAGGAGGGTTGTGTACTTGTGGAGCTGGGAGGGAAAGGATGGTAGGGGAAAATAAAGGAGGAGGTAACAATGATTTTAGGAAATGTACTCATTACCATGATCACGCAAATGTGACTCCTTTGTACATTATTTAGCTAATAACTAATATTTTTTATGAAGCAGACTGAAATGAGATTCCCGAGAGAGGGTCAGAAAGAGTGATCAGAGAGACTAAAATTGGTCACACAAAGATTGGAAAATAGAATTCCTTGTAGAACATACAAATCATTGAAAGCCTGCACATGTAAGGAGAAGAGAGCAAAGTCCAGAAATGCACATTTTCTTAGAGGTCAGCTATTATCAATGGAAATATTTGTATTCTTAAATATTTGACCACATGTGGGAGAAGGCTGAAGAGAAATAAAATGCCATCACTCTGTTGGTACGTCCAATATCACACTAGGAAGTAATCAATCACTGATTTGTAATAAAAATAGAAAACAATTATTCCAAATGAGGGTTTCATTTCTTTTCCTGTAACAGTTCTTGAGTTAGATGCTAGCAATTACCATACAATTGATCCAGTACAACAGCTGAAATGATATTGACCACAGTATTCCCACATAAAGGAAAAGAGTAAATTAACAGATATCTGAAGAAATGACTTGAGGATGAAATGTTCTAATAGTGATATCTGAGGTTTTGACACAGGTGAAGAGGTGGATTTTCTTTTCTAAAAAATCCCCTTTTTAGCCTGGTGCCAGTGGCTCACATCTGTAATCCTAGCTACTCAGGAAGCTGAGATCTGAGGACTGCAGTTCAAAGCCAGCCTGGGCAGGAAAGTCTGTGAGACTCTTATGTCCATTTAACCACCAGAAAACCAGAAGTGACACTGTGGCTCAAGAGGTAGAGCACTCACCTTGAGTTGAACAGCTCAGGGACAGTGCCCAAGCCCAGACTTCAAACCCCTTGACCAACAACAACAAAAAATCTCCCTTTTCTTGGACTGCCTACATCTTTTCCTAACATTCAACAAAGAAGCCATTTTATCACCTACTAAATTTAAGTCCTATCCTAGATAATGCTAATAAAATGATTTGGTATCGTTTTTTTTTTTTTTTTGTCCATCCTGCGACTTGAACTCGGGCTTGGGCTCTGTCGTTGTCATCTACAAGAAAAGGCTAGTGTTCTCCCGCTTGAGCCACAGTGCCAAGTCCGGTTTTCTGAGATGAGAGGCTCACAGACATTCCTGCCAACGCTGGCTTTGAACAGTGATTCTCAGATTTTAGTCCCCTGAGTAGCTATGATTACTGGCCTGAGTCATCAGCACCTGGCATGTTTTGGTATCTTATGGCAAATTGTTCATATTTGGGGGGAAAAAAACAACTATGATAACATTTTTCCAGTCCTTAAACTCTGGGCCTGGGCCCTGAACACGGTTATGCTGGTAGCTTTCATGTGAGCTTGTTGGATTACTGCCCATGAGGGGAATTACTGGGTCTTAAAGGAGATCTATGTTTAGTCTTTTCAGGAAACTCAGTACTGCATTCCACAGTGGTTGAACAAGTTTAATTTCCCACCCACAGTGTAATAGAGTTCCCAATTGGCTACATCCATGCCAGCATTTAATATTGTTAGTTTCTTGATAAAGGCCATTCTAACTGGGACCAGGAATAATCTGTCTTGTTTACTTGTAGATTTGTGGGCACCTTCTAGCTACTATGAATGAATCCATGAAACCTATATTGCTCAGAGTTTGCATTCCTTTCTCTTTTCTCTTAGTATCATTTTCCCCAACCTTTCATTTTCCTTAAGACTAGTGAAAAGTCATCCTTTCTGATGGGTGAATAGAATTCCATTATGTGTGTGTGTGTGTGTGTGTGTGTGTCTGTGTGAGTGTGTTTGTGTGTGTGTGTGTAAGATGAATATAGGCCCATGAGTTCATTTCTAAGCCCTCTGTTTCATCTGTAATTTAGTAGTTCCATACTAAAGTTGAATTGTTTTCTCTACTGAATTGAAGAATATTGTTGGGATTTTGATGAGTATTGCATTTTCAATTTTTGGGGGTCAGTATTGCAGTTTTTGCCATGTTAATTTTTTTTCAGGCTTCATGATCATATGTATATTATGTTCAGAAAACACACATTGCAATTTAGAACAAGCAGAAGGAAAAGCGTTTGGCATTAGTTCCAGAAAATTTACCCTCTTAGGCTGCAAGAAGCCTGTCTCCCCCTAGGCCTTTTACTATTATTATTAATACTACTAATTATTATTATTATCTTTAAGTAGTTGTTCAAAGCAGTTTATGAATACAACACATCTTGATTAATGTCACTCCTTTTTAAACTAGAAATATTCTTTTTTATTTAGTTACAAGAGTTTTCAGATTCAATTCTTTTTAAGAATCCTAACAACTAGGTTATTAATAGGCTTTTATAATTACCAAGTCTATTTTTGTCCTTGGCCTAGGCAAGTTCTACATAAGTCATCCAGCCCCCACCTCATCAATAGGGAATGAATGATATTTCCAAATGCCTGAGAAGTTTAGCATGCTTTTATTTTCTTACTTTTTTAAAATGGGGCTTGAACCAAGGACCAGGGCATTCTCACTTTGCTTCTTCACTCAAAGCTATAATTCTAATACTGGAGTTACACCTCCACTTATGCTTTCTGGTGGTTAATCAGAAATAAGTTTCCTGAACTTTCCTGCCCCAGCTGACTTCAAACTATGAGCCTCAGATCTCAGGCTTCTGAGTAGCTAAGATTATAGGCATGAACAACTGATGCTCAGCCTTTGTTTTTTTGTTGTTTTTCTTTTTATTGTGATTAAGGGATTACATAATTTCCCAAATTTCAAACTATTGTGGGATCGTGATGCTCAGTTAAACTCACAAACACATTCTATCTTTCCTGGAGCAAATTGTCTATCATGGTCTATAACATTTATGAGTGCTATGAGCTTTGCGATACAGTTATTTCTTCCACATTGGGTGGTATGTACATTTCTTTTGTTTTGCATAGCATCAGCTGTTCCTTCTTTCTCATTTGTTCCCTCCATCCCATTGCTGCTATTAAGTTGCTTAGTTCATTTTGGTCAATGTCCTGTGCAGCTAATTGGTCCCGTTGTTGTATGTTTTTCCCTGATCCCCTCTAGTTCTGTGTTGTCTTCCTGGATCCCCTCCAGTGTACACATATATACCATACATGTGATCAGCAGCGTGGGGATATTTAGTAGTGGTTCAACCAGGTGAGTGGAAGCTCTCTGTTTCTTAATTCCTGTTAATTTTGTCGTATCACCTAACATTTTGGATTTAACAGCCACTTATCAGGGAGACCATGTACCATTTGTCTTTTTGATCTTGGCTTACCTCACTCAACAGATTTCTTCTTGCTCCATCCATTTCCATGCAAATGCCATTATTATTTTGTGCTTTCTAATGTCTGCATAATATTCCATTGTGTATAGATACCACAATTTTTGGATTCATTAATCTATGATGGGACATCTGGGTTTTTTCCATATCCTGGCTATTGTGAACAATGCTGCAATAAACTTGGAGGTGCATGTGTCCTTGTGTACTGGTTTCTGTTGTTCAGGATAGATGCCTAGAAGTGGTTTGACTGGATCCTATAGGAGGCCAATAATTAGCTTTCTGAGGACCCTCCAGACTGCTTGACAAAGAGGTTGTATAAGTGTACATTCCCACCAGCAGTGTAATAGTGTTCCTCTTTCTCTGTATCTCCTCCAGCATTTGTCATTGGCTGACTTGTGGGCCATTCTGACTGGGGTAAGGGAGTATCTCAGGGTTGTCTTTATTTGCATTTCCTTCCCAACCAGGGATGGTGAACATTTCCTCATGTGTTTCTTTGTCATTTTTATCTCTTCATCTGAGAAGTCTCTCTTTAGTTCCCTTGCCCATTTAGTAATTGGTTTGTTAGTCTTGGGAGAGATCAGTTTCTTGAGTTCCCTGTATATACTGGATATTAACCCCTTGTCTGATATATTGCTGGTAAATATTTTATCCCAATTAGTTGGTTGTCTTTCTAGCACGGTTGTGATAGCTTTAGCTGTTCAGAAGCTTTTTATTTTAAGGTAGTCCCATTTGAAGAGTCTCTCTCCAATTTGTTGTGACCCTAGGACTCTGTGCAGGAAGTTCCTTCCTGTGCCTATTAGTTCAAGTGTCTCTCCTACTCTGTCCTGCAGTAGTTTCACAGATTCAGGTTTGATGTTAAGGTCTTTAATACATTTTGAGTTAATGTTGGTGCATGGTGATAGGCTGGGGCCCAATTTTAGTCTTCTGCATGTGGCCGCCCATTTTTCCAAAGCACAAGTGGTTGAAGAGGCTGTGTTTCTTCCATTGTATGTCTTTGGTTCCTTTGTCAAATATCAGCTGACTGTAGGCATGTGGATTTATTTCTGGATCTTCTATTCTGTTCCATTGGTCTTCGGGTTTTTGTGCCAGTACCATGCAGTCTTTGTTATTATAGTTCTATAGTAGAGTTTGAAGTTCGGCATGGATATCTCTCCCATGTTGTCTTTATTTCTTAGAACTTTTTTGGCTATTCTAGTTCTTTTGTTATTCCATATGAAATTTTGGACTGTTTTCTGTATTTCAGAGATGTACATCTTTGGTATTTTAATAGGAATTGCATTGAATTTGTATATAAATTTTTGCAGTATTGCCATTTTCACTATATTAAATCTGTCTATCCAAGAGCATAGGAAGTCTTTCCATTTCCTAGAGTCTTCTGTAATTTTTTTCTTTAACTTTTTATACTTTTCATTAAATAGTTCTTTTACATCTTTGGTTTGGTTAATTCCTAAATATTTAATTTTTCGGGAGGTTATTGTGAATGGGGTTGCTTCCTTTATTTCCTTTTCTGCTTGTACATTGTAAGTGGACAGGAAGGCAACTGATTTTGTGGGTTGATTTTGTATCCTACTTCTTTGCTGAAGTGATATATGATTTCTAAGAGTTTGGGGATGGAGTTTTTGGGATCGTGGAGGTATAGTATCATGTCGTCTGCAAAAAGGGATAGTTTAACTTTTCTTTCCCTATGCGGATCCCTTTAATGTCTTTTTCTTGCCTTGTTGCCCTGGCTAAAGATTCCAGAACTATGTTGAAGAGGAGTGGAGACAGTGGGAATCCTTGACTTTTTCCAGATTTTAAGAGAATTGGTTGTAGCTTTTCCCCATTAAATATAATATTGGCTATTGGTCTGTCGTAAATGGATTTTATTGTTTTAAGAAATGTTCCTTCTATTCCTATTTTCTCCGGAACTTTTAGCATGAATGAAAGTTGAATTTTATCAAAGGCCTTTTCTGCATGTGTGGAGATAATCATGTGATTCTTGACCTTGGCTCTGTTGATGTGTTGGGTACGTGTTGTGATTTTTCCCATGGCATCCTTAATCCTGTTAATATGGGTTTCTTGTGTTATTTTTTTAATTAAACTTGCCAATGGTCCATCAATTTTATTTATTCTTTATAAAGAACCAGCTTTTTGGTTAATTTGGGCTATGATTCTCTAATTCATTAATCTCTGCTCTTAGTTTGGTTATCTGGCTCCATCTACTAACTTTAGGTTCTATTGTTTCATGTTTTCTAGCTGTTTTAATTGCAACATGAGATTATTTACGTGGTTTGTCTCTATTTTCTTGATGTGGGCACGGAGGGCAATAAATTTGCCCCTCAGGACTGCTTTTGCTGTGTCCCAAAAGTTTCTTTTAGAGGTCTTTTCCTTTTTCATAGAGTTGTAGGAATTTTTTAATTTCTTCTTTAATCTCTTCCATTACCCAGGCATTCATTAGAAGTGTATTGTTCAATTTCCATGTTTTTGAGTAATTTCTGCAATATACTTTGTTATTGAGAACTAGCTTCATTCCACTGTGGTTAGATAGGATACAGGGGATTATGTCAATCCCCTTGTATTTGCTTAAATTCCTTGCATGAACTATGATATGGTCTATTTTGGAGAAAGTTCCATGAGCTGCTGAGAAGAATGTGTACTGTGTTTTTTTAGGGTGAAATACTCAGTAGATGTCAGTTAGTTGTACTTGAAGTATGGCCTCATTTAATTCAGTAGCTTCTTTGCCAATCTTCTGGTTGGCAGACCTGTCCTTTGGAGAGAGTGGGGTGTTAATGTGTCCTAGTATTATCGTATTGGGATCTATTTTATTCTGTAAGTTTGAGAGTATTTGCTTAACATATCTGAGTGCACTAATGTAAGTTGATGGTAGTAATATCCACCTCTTTGATTGTTCACTGTATTAATATGTAAAGTCTGTCCTTGTCTTTTTGTATTGATTATAATGAAAAGTTTATTTTGTTAGATATCAGGATTGCTACACCTGCTTTCTTCCTGGGGGAATTTGACTGGTAGATTAGTTTCCAACCATTCACTCTGAATTTGTTTGTGTTTGGCTGAAAGATGGGTCTCCTGAAGGTAACAGTTTGTATGTTTGGCTGAGAGGTGGGTCTCCTGAAGGCAACAGATGGATGGGTCATGTTTTCTGAGCCCATCTGCAGTTCTTTTTCTTTTGATTGGTGAATTAAGCCCGTTATTATTAAGAGATAGTATAGAGAGATGCATTGTGGTCCCTGTGATTCCTTATTTTCCTAAGGTTTTCTTCTTTCCTTTCCTCCTGTGCTTCCTCAGTTAGACTTCTATTGATGCCTGTCTGGGTCCAGGTCCCTGTTCCTGGTTGCTTTCTTCAGGTTGTGTCCCCCCTCTTAGAATTCTTTGTAATGCTGGCTTAATGTTTATGTATTCATTTAGTTTTTCTTTGCTATTAAAAGTTTTCAGTTCTCCATCGAATGTGAATACTAGCTTTGCTGTGTACATCAGTCTGGGTTGACAGTTATTGGCTGTCAGGGCTCGTATGTTACTTTTCCAGGCATTTCTTTGATTCAGTATTTCTGTGGAGAGATCTGCAGTGATTCTAATTTTTTTTCCCATTGTAGTATAAGCTCCTTTTTCATTTTTGTTGCATGCAAGATTGTTTCCTTATTATTCAAATCTACCATTTTTACTATAATTTGTCTAGAAGTGTTTCTCTTGGGATCTTGTTTGCTAGGTGTTCTATTGGCTTCTGTTATGTAGGTAAGATGTTCTTTTTTGAGATGGGGCAAATTTTACTGATTATTTTGTTGAATAGGTGTAACATTCCCTTGCTTTGATATTCCTCACCTTCGTCCATTCCAATTATATAAAGGTTAAATTTCTTGACCCTATCTGCTTGCTCTTGAATTTCCGTTTGACATAATTTAAGTGATTTTTCCACATCTGTCATTTTTTGGTTCAGTTGGTGTATCCTGTCTTCTGTATCTGACACTCTACATTACATTTCGTTCACTCTGTTAACTGTGGCTAACATTGTGGTTTGCATAGAAGAAATGGACTCATTTATGGATTCGATGTTCGCTCTCAAAGTACTGATCTCACCTTTTAATGAAGTGTGTACTGCCTCTATCTTTGCACTTATATCACTTATCAGTGAGGTGTGTGCTGCCTCTATTTTTGCATGTACCTCCTGTATTAGATCCTGCATCTCTTTTGATAGTTCATCCCTGTGATCTTTAATTTTCTGGTCTATTTCTCACTTTATTTCCTGAGTCATTGCCTCCAGCATATTTTGGATGTAGCTTTTGTCTTCCATTCCTGCTTTGCTCCCACTGGGGCTCTCCCCTGGGTGGCTGCTGGCTTTTGGAGATAGCTTGCTATCCTGGGTGTTGATAAGCCTTGTAATTTTTCTCTGATTTTTGCACGGGGATTCAGGGATTATTGGAGACTAATCTGAAAATTTGTTTTGGTCAATAGTTGTCTGTCTTTGCTTGGTTGCTGTTTCTCTGCTGGTAGAGAGAATCTGTACCTGATCTCGGTTCTGTTGGGGACCGGCCTCCAGCTGCTGGTCTGACACATATAGGGTTCTCAGTTTTCTGTTCTAGATCACTGGCAATTCCTGTCTTTGGAAGAGTTGAGCAGCCCATATTGCTCCCGTTTGCTCCTACAGGTGCCCTTGGTGAGTATGGATGTGCTGGATGCACTGTCCCAGTTGCTGGAGTTTGCTATGGGCTCCTGATATTTTTTTTGGTGGGTTATGGGCTTGAACTCTGGGCTTGGGCACTGTCCATCAGCTCTTCAGCTCAAAGCTGATACCCTACCATTTGAGCCAAAGCACTTCTGGCCCTTTCTGCTTATGTGGTGCTGAGGAATCAGATCCAGGGCCTCATGCAACCAAGACAAGTACTCTACTGCTGAGCAACCTTACCAGCAGGGCTCCTGACTATTATCAGGTGCTGGTGGCTTGTGTTGTTCAATTTCCAGCCTAGAATATATGGGTCGGGTTCTGGTAGGGTTTAGGCGTCTCCTTTCCTGAGCCCCCAGGTCTTTGCTGTCACAGATGTGCTTCTGAGGGGATGCAGTTCCCTGTTTTTCTCCCCTCTGCTGAGGCGCACGCAGCTTCTTACTTCAGTTGGGAGGAGTTGGTTGTGTTGCCCAGGCACCGGATCCCTAGGCCTGGTGACAGCACCCAGCCTGGGACATGTCGGTTGGACCTATGCTGCTGTGTATCCTGCCTAGTTTATGCAGCCTGGGGTACTCAAATTTCTTCCACTGTTGGGTGTCTGGACCCAGAGGTGCTGTTCCTGGCTTGGGCATTTAAGCTCCCTTCCAAGGGTGCTCTTGCTCTAGCCTGGCAAGCTGAGTGTGCTCCGTGGTCTGGTGGAGCTCTAGAACATTTCCCAGTTTTAGTGGGTCCTGTGGTCCAGGTGTTGGGATAATGTGTCTGAGTCAGGGTCTCGGGATTCCCACCAGCTCTGTTCTCTCTTAAGGCATACACTGTCTCCTGTGGGATACTCACCCAGGTGCTAATTGTTCTTTCTGTGTGATGTACATCATTGGTTGCCATTGAAATCAAGAGTTCAGTTGAGGTGGTTGTGGGCTGGGCTGGGTGGTGGTGGCTCTGTGAGTTTCTCTTTTGTCTCTGCCTCGAGTGATGCTGTTAGGGTCCAAGCTGCAGGATGGGCCTCTGTCCTCCACCTCAGGGATGGGGGAAGGGCCTCCATGCAGGTTCTGAGCGCTGGAGTATATCTCTGTTTGTGCTCTCTGGATCAGCATCAGTTATTTGCAGGTCTTCTGCCTGGTTTTCTGTGGGCATCCCATGTAGCTCTGGGGCTCCCGCTGTGAGGCTGAGTTCCCGGCTCAGAGGTTCATTGCGGTCGGAGGGTCTGACACCAGTACCTCAGACGGCTTCTGGACAGGTGATCTGCAGGTACTGAGCACTGCGGTTTGTCTCTAATTGCATTCTCTGGATCACCACCATTTCCTTGCAGGATTCTGTTCTGGTGTTCTGTGGCTCTGTGTAGCTCTGTAATTCTTGCCGTGGGGCCGAGTCTCTTTGGCAGGATGGAGCCTCTCTGCTCGGATAGAGAGTCAAGGGTGGGGTTGGGATCTTTGTGCAAGCTCTGGGCTTGGAGGTTTCTCCATTCGTCGCGATCAGTGGGTCTGACACCGGTTCCTCAGGCTGCTTCTGCACGAGTGATCTGCAGACAACCCCCTGTGTCGCTGGGAGTCTGGCAGCCCCTGTCCGGCTGGCTGGCTGTGGTTTGGCGCATTGCTGCATGGCCAGTAGTGGTTGGAGAAGGGGTCTTCATGCTTCTCTTTTCTGAAATTCTTTTTCTCTCTTTTTTATCCTGCCTCTTGTTTTTCTCTCGGTGTTCATCTTTTTGTTCTTGTCGGTTTCTTGGGGAGATTAAGTGTTGGAACAAGACTCTCTTTTTGGTTGGGGAGAGCTGTGGCATTTGCCTACTGCCCGTTGCCATCTTGCTCACCCATCCAATTTTTATATTTTTTAAAAATCTATTTCATTATAAAGATGCTGTAGAGAGCGGTTACATTTACACGAGTAAGTTACAGTTCTCATTGAACATTGTTACGTACTGCAGTTTTTTTCTCCCTCTGACTCTTCCCTCCATTTCTCCCACACACATTACATTGTAAAGTTAATTTCTGCCATAGTGTCCTGTGAGTATCATTGTTGCAATGGGTCACCTTTTGTAATTCTTTCAGTATTTTGTTATTTCCCTTCCCTTCCCCCAATCAGATAAATGCATATACAGGATGCAGAGTACCAGAATCAAAGACGGGAATTGCCATGAATAAAACCAATAGGAAAAGAAAAATGATATATAGTAAGAAGAAAGAACTAGCTACAGTATATTGGCTACATCAAGCTTGACAACTAAACAAAAGAAGACCTGCTGTTTCTATGTCTTCATTTCAATTAGCATAATTTTGTATGGTCACATATACATTCATACCTCCTGAGTTATAATGATCCACTTTCAGGAGTAACAGGCTAATGTTAATAATTTCAAATGAGAGAAATCATAGAGCTCAAGTCGTTTTGCATGTGTTAGGAATTGATACAATGCACAAAAATTACATGCTTTAATAACTACAATGCCAGTTTATCAGTGCAGTACTAGGTGTCCCTTGGCTGGAATCCCTCCTGAGGAAACCTAAGGCAGTTGGTGCACCTGTCTTCTGGGCTGGATTGAGGGACTTGCTGGGCAAACAGTATTTTGATATCCATTCCTGGATCCCACTTACAACTATTTTTAGTAGACCCCCTACAAATCTCTCTCATCCCAATAACAGCCTTCTGGCTTTCAAGTGAGGTTATCTTTCATATCTCTTAGAGCTCTCCACACCTTTGTCTAGAACATTTCTGTTCCAGGGCCCACATTCAGCAGCTTATTCTTAGAATAGTAGTAGCTATTTTGCTAGCCAAATATATTCTCTGCCATCTCCTCCTCAAATTAGTCTTTGGTATCAGTATGAGTTTGCTCAGAGGGTAGAGCCAGCCTGGAATGGCTTTGAACCATGACCCTTAGAACTAAGTCTCCTGAATAGCTGGGATAATAGGCGTGAGCCACCTGCACCCGGACATCATTTCTTAATTCCAGGAACATTTCAGGGGGATGGAATAGCACAGCACCACATACATTTGTTAGCAACTGCCCCAGAGTGAGCCAGATTATCAGACCAAAACCACTGACCTTGATATTGCCTTTGGTATCCAACAAGATGTTGTTGGACTTAAGGTCTTCGTGTGTGATTCTGTTTTGGTGTAGGTAGTGAGCAGCACTTAGAATTTGTGTTATGAGCATCCTGGCTGCATCCTCATCCAGGCGGCACAATATTCAGATCCACCCCAGGAGGTATCCCCTAGTAGCCAGTTCCACGATGAGACATACATAATCTTCCTTCTCCAACACCTGGTACAACCTGATGATGTGTTTGTGCCATACCGTCTTAAAAATGTCCACCTCATTCTTTATCTAATGATGATGACTCTCACTTCCAGGTTATTTTAAATGCCACGTCCTTTTCTGTGACATGGGAATGGGCCACCTTCACTTGTCTATAGGTACCTTTGTCGATGAGCTCATTCATCTGGTATTGTTTGATGATCTCCTCCTTCAAGAAGCTTGAGTATGGTTCTTTGTGTTTTTCCATCCTCCCACTATGATGGCAGGTGGCAAGTCTACCTAAAATAAACTTAATAAAATAATGGAAAACCAGAAATAGTAAAAAAAATACCAAAATCCAAATGACAACCAGTCCCCATAACCAAAAATTCATTTAGCCTTGAATCAGTCCAGCGGGTCATCAAGCAAAAGCTCCCAGCTCTGTTAACTGACATAGGTTGGAGCACAGTGGCTTCCTATATATCCTGCATGGACTCACACAATGGAGCAATGACAACCAGGTATAGTAATCTCATGGAGGAAATGGACCAATCAGAGTCTGGGCCAGTGAAGTCAAATAAAAAGTGGACCAATCACAGCCTGCCAGCATTGACATTCTAGCTCAGAGCCTCAACGACTGTTGCTAAGAACTCCAGGTGGGCTTGAGGTTGCTTTGGTCATTATCATGGCATTTTTGAAACCACTAGGACAATGGTCAATATCCTCTGTTTTTCTAGAGGACCACTGCATCTTATAAATTGCTTCTGTACCTAATAGCCTCCATTCTTGATTGTCAACTTATTGTCTGGTTCCAACAATGGCATTGCACAAAGGCCTCCCTCCTTCTCAACGACAGTTATGTCCTACAACTTCCTCTTGAGGGGACAAGCTGGCTTTGAGCCACAATCCTCACAATTCACCTTCTTGAGTAGTTAGGATTATAGTTCTGAGCCATTGGTAGGTATTTAGCTCATCTCTTACATTTGGAGACAGTATATTTGTTAGAAAGGTACATTTCGATATGTCCTTTTAGCACTTTAAATTTCTTGCCCTTGCTGTCTAATAGATAATTTAGTTTATGATGAAAAATTAATCATAATATCATTAAAGATCACTTGGGTGTGATGAATTGTATCTCTGCGTTTTAGGAGGATTTCTGTCTTTGTTTAATTCGAATATGTCTTAGTGTGGACTTAGGTAATTATGTTAATTTTTTGACCTGCTAGATACCTGCATAGAAAGGTTCATGCTTTAATCAAAACTGGGAAGCTATTGGTTATTATTCCTTCAAATACTATATATTTCTTTTTTTCCCTCTGTACATTTATACATATATACATTGTACATACATATTCAAATTGTATATGTGAATTTACATCTATATATATATATATACATATTTGTATTATATATGCCTTTATATACATATATTTATTTTCACATAGCTTCCTCTTTTGTGGTTGTTTATGGTAGGAAGGTTAGATTGATCCTAGCTACTCCATCAAAGAGTTAGAAGTTTTCCTATTTATTTCTTGATAAAAATATGCATTTCTTGGCAAGGATATTGAAACACATAAAAAGCACAGCTAGCCCCTCACCTCCATATCTCTCTAATTCCTGCCTCTGTCACGTCTCTGAGAACAGCACCATTACTTATCGGGTTCTTCTAGTGTGTGGTGTGATCTTTTGCAATGTCATGTGCTGCTTCAAAGGCCAATAGGTCTGCACCTGGAAGAGGAGCTGCTCCAAAGTCAGCCTTCATGGGTGTGCCTGCCTGTCTCTGTCTTGGTGTCAGAGCCCCAGCAGCTACTGGGGTGACCTTAGCAGATGTGCGTGTGCCAGGATTGCAGATTGGTGACTGCGGGAAGCAAAAGCACAGCCTCTATTTTTACCCATCAGAGGTCTACTGTGGAGCCTGGGGGTGTTCCCCTGTTGGAAGCTAAGCTTGGAGCACGGCTGGGGGCTGCAGAAGCCTCACTTTGGCCTCACATCTGGGGTACAACAGATGCCAAGGATTTTTCTGGGCACTTTTCAGAATATATGGGCAGGTTCAAGAGCAGAAGATGAGTTCAGGGGACCCCTAAATACATCTAAATATGACATTTGTAATAATTGGATCTAATTTTTATGGTACTTATTGCTAAATGTATTATGCATTATTTTGTATTGCTGTACAATTAAGTTGTGGACTTTGTCTAATTTTCTTTATAATAATAATAGTTATTATTATTATTATCATTATTATTATTATTGTCATCTGAGTGGCTTAAACTCTGGGCCTGGGCGCTATCCCTGAGCTATTCAGCTCAAGGTGAGTGCTCTATTGCTTGAACCACAGCATCACTTCTGGTTTTCTAGTGGTTTATTGGAGATAAGAGTCTCACGGACTTTCCCGCACACACTGTCACACACACATCCCATATTCCACACTGTTGCCTGGGGAATTCCCATATCTGTTAATACTCAGTACCCATGATGGCCTGATCCACCTGTATTTCTTTTGTAACATTAATCATTTCTGTCTAAGAAAGGGAAGACCTATTCATTTATGTTTTGTTTAAGAAAACTGACACACACACTTACAAATATACTACCTAATAATATATTAGATACATAGATCTCTTCTTTTCCCACAGAGAATTCAAGGTCTATAAAACCTGGAGGAAACAATCTGTTAAGGCACAGGAAGAAATTTGGCTTAGGAAGCTTACAAGTTTATAGTTTGGAGAACTTTACAGCCAATAATATCAATAGGCTTTCTTTTTGAATGTTTAGTTTCTGTGGAAGTCTAAAAACCTAAGAGCTTAAGGCTCCAGATGCTTTCTAGTTTTCCATACATATCCAGGTTTTTTTTCACCTTACAAAGACATTTCTAACTTCCTCCCTTAGTCATACTCTACTGAGCCTTTTGGCTATGGCATAAATGAGGAAAGACAGGCAGGGCTGTCCTGTTGCTAAGGAAGGCAGTCAGGACTGCCTTGTTGCTGAGAAAAAGCAGGCAGGCCTATCTTGTTACATAGTTTCATTTTATTCCCCAGTGTTGGTAAATAAAGCCTCCAGATTGGCATTCAGGGGCTACCCATGATCATTGATCATTCCTTTTCCCTGCTCTTACCATACTGACTTTCCATTTAAATTCATTTTTACTTTTCATTTTTGTCAGAAGTAAAGAGGCAACTAAAAATCTATATGCAATACTAGTTTTTATTCTTGAATTACTAAAATACACGAAGAACATATCAATTCAAGAAGCATAAAATGGCAAATAGGGGCTGGGAAGGTGGCTCAGTGGTAGAGTGCTTGCCTTGCATGCATGGGACCCTGGGTTCTATTCCTCAGCACCACATAACCAAAAAGAAAAAAGCCGGAAGTGGTGCTGTGGCTCAAGTGATAGAGTGCTAGCCTTGACCTGACAAGCTGAGGGACAGCGGCCAGGCCCAGAGTTCAGGCCCCACGACTGGACCAAAGAAAATAAAAATAAAAAATAAAATAAAATGGCAGATGGCATGATTTTGATCTCTCTCCCTCTACTGTGACTCTCTTCTTCTACTCTGGGGTGACCACTGCCACTAGTTAGATGTGTATCCTTGCATTCAAACCAAATGTGCACAAAGGAGAGGCTATTAAAAAGAGACTTGACCACAGCTACCCAAGGTACCCCAAACTTATCTTAGTAGGAGGACAAATTTCCAATTCACACTATGGAGATTCAAACTTCTATATTCAGGTTCACAGACCTTAGCCAAGTCTGTGCTGGAACCACATGACTGAAGATGGTAACTCATTGTTCACTAAAGAAAGAAGTCTGCAATAACTGTAAATCTCCCCCCTGCCTTTCTCACTAAGTAACAGTATGAGGTATAAGGACTAAGGAGTTACACAGGCCTTTTAGAGGTTACTAGACTTTGGGTTTTAACTTTTGTATTACCAAGTTTCGCTTCAGATCAAATATTGGATCTGTAAAGCAGCAGCCCAAGAAGAAGTGATGTCCAGAACTTGTTTAAGTGTCTCAGACTATTTGAATTTGTTTTTACTGAATTATCTTTTTTCTTACAATCCACACTTGTGGCCAAATGGAGGCTTTCTTACAGTTAGTGGACTGAAGGCCCAACACTGCATCTATTTATGCCTTGTTCTGCAGTCTTGTTCTGGTATATGGGTGTTGCAATTTTATATTTAAAAATCCTGTCTTTCTTCCCCTCTTTTTCTCCTCCCTCTCTGTCCTTCAGTAAACAATTCCAAAATATTTGTTGAAAATAAAGCTTGGAAAATTGTCATAATATTAAACAGTAGTGTCCACTTTCAAGCCTGAGAATTTTGTTAACACAGGTAGAGAACAAGCAAGATAAAATTTATATGCAATATACAGATGCGCACACCTACACCAAGGGAATATTTTTCAATAAACATGTGATTGTATTCAGTGAGTATAATAATATCCTGAACAATTATAATCTTTAACCACAATCTCAATTTGAACCAATAAATGCTAGAACAACTTCTTGTATCATTTAAATGATTTACTGTTCAAATATTCTCTGAGTTGTTTCCATAGTGCTATTAGCCACTTCCAGGGTAACTATTAGTCAAAAATTCATTTAATCTTTATCGTATTGATATCATGCCTATTGATATTATTGGCTGTAAAGTTCTCCAAACTATAAACTTGTAAGCTTCCTAAGCCAAATTTCTTCCTGTGCCTTAACAGATTGTTTCCTCCAGGTTTTATAGACCTTGAATTCTCTGTGGGAAAAGAAGAGATCTATGTATCTAATATATTATTAGGTAGTATATTTGTAAGTGTGTGTGTCAGTTTTCTTAAACAAAACATAAATGAATAGGTCTTCCCTTTCTTAGACAGAAATGATTAATGTTACAAAAGAAATACAGGTGGATCAGGCCATCATGGGTACTGAGTATTAACAGATATGGGAATTCCCCAGGCAACAGTGTGGAATATGGGATGTGTGTGTGACAGTGTGTGCGGGAAAGTCCGTGAGACTCTTATCTCCAATAAACCACTAGAAAACCAGAAGTGATGCTGTGGTTCAAGCAATAGAGCACTCACCTTGAGCTGAATAGCTCAGGGATAGCGCCCAGGCCCAGAGTTTAAGCCACTCAGATGACAATAATAATAATAATGATAATAATAATAATAACTATTATTATTATAAAGAAAATTAGACAAAGTCCACAACTTAATTGTACAGCAATACAAAATAATGCATAATACATTTAGCAATAAGTACCATAAAAATTAGATCCAATTATTACAAATGTCATATTTAGATGTATATAAATTTTTCAGAAGGATTTAAGAGTGCAAAGGGTGACATGGATCAATATCAATGGACTCATAAACTGACATATTGAATTGAAAAAAAATGAAAAGCATGCTTCAGAAAATAATATATAAATAAATAAAACAAATACTCAATCATTAAGAAAAATTATACATATACTTATTCAAATGTTTATGTGTTTCCATATATAATATATACATTTTGTAGTGTCATATTTGACTACATGTGGCTTATATAATTATTTTTAAATATTTTCTTTTTGTTGATCAGAAAGCAAATATCTAGCTTTCAAATTATATGGCGTTCTTTTTTATTTTTGATATATTTTCATTTAGGAGAAAATTTGAACCTATTACAAAGCATTTTAACTTTTGAAAAGGCTGTACTGATACTGGATTAGTAGGAAAACTGTGCTCTGCTCATCTGTAAAGTCCTACGAGAAAACCATTCTCATGGTCTAAATCAAAAAGTTAGTTGCTACCTACTGAAGACTAGCTTGTTGTCTTTGTTTCTCTAGTTGTGTGTGTGTGTGTGTGTGTGTGTGTGTGTGTGTGCGCACGCGCGCGCGTTTGTGCATGCATGTGCATACGTAGGCCTGTCTTGGGGACATGAACTCAGGACCTGGGTGCTGTCTCTGAGCTTTTTATTTTCAATATTGTCACTTATGCCACAGATCTACTTCCAGCTTTTTGCTGGTTAATTGGAGATTAGAGTTTTGTGGAGTTTCCTGCTGGCTTTACACTACAATCCTCAGATCTCAATCTCTTGAGTAGCTAGTATTACTGGTGTGCGCAACCAGAGCTCAGATAGAAAGCTATTTTTGTCTACAATTAGGGATTATAATTGTTTCCACTCTAGCGTACCCTTCTCCCTAAGGTATCACCAAATCATGATGTGCTCTTCTCTTATATCATATTTCCTTTCTTTCCCTGAATTCTTGCCTTTTCTCCCAGCTTCCATCTAACAATTCTGGGCACATATAGAAATCATCTTAGCCAAGTGAACTGTCTTCACATTTTATTTCTATTGTTTCAATTTTCCTGGCTAAGTTTGTTGCATTCCTTCTAACTAACTCCTCACCATAATCATGTTCTTTGAATATTTTTTTCTAAAATAGCACATATAATAACTTTTGATTCATTTAAGTGTTTTCTGATTTAGAACATGTGGCTATTGACCAATAAGAAGATACAGGAATATATGAGACCAAAACTAGAAACCAGTACATACCTTTCTTCTCTTCTTCCTCCTCCTCCTCCTCTTTCTCCTCCTCCTCCTCTTCTTCCTCTTCTTTCCTTGCCTTCCTCCTCCTCCTTCTTCCCTTCCTCCTCCTCTTTATTCTTTCCTTTTTCTCCTCCTTCTCTTATTTTAATATGGTTTAAATCATAAGTTTTCTTCAACAAATGCGCTCCCCAAATCAATGACACTTTCTCTAAGTTTCAATAGCCTTTTCTTCCCTCATATTTTTATTTGCATCAATTGCTTGTCTTGAACAAGGGAGTTTCAGAGTGACATGTACAGATATCATTCATCTGGACTCTGACTTGGTTCAACCTAAACCATGCTATGGGTTTCATTGACTTTGAGGTTACAATTTCATGGATGTACATACAAAATCAAAGGTTTTCACCCTGTTCTCTTCACCTTTGAAAAAATAACTCATTGAAAGGAATATTATCCTCCACATTTATTTTTCCTTAAAGCAAGTGAATAATAGGAAACATTTTGCTGTGGAAAAGTGAAAAGGAAATCAACAAAGTTGAAATAGTCTATTTATGCTTGAGAACTCTTGCATACTTCACATACATGCTGTTTGTATTATGACTATTTGATATTTTGACTCTCCATTCATTGATTGACTTCATTACTTGATAGGAAATTTACATAGTCCAAGATGTATCTCAAGGTATTCTGCAGCAGTTATCTGGGAATTTCAGCCATGGAAGACAAGAAGCACATACCTCACAGTAAGCTAGAAATATAATAGAGTTCATTCTTTCTTAATATAGTATTTCAGTGAGGTTTTTATACTGAAAATGAAGAAGTTTAATTGCAACAAACATGTTAAAGGATTGACAGGTATTCTCTGTATACCTTGCATATATATGTGTGTGTGTGTGTGTGTATATATATATATATATATAATTTAAAAGCATGACTCAGTTTCCAAAAACTTCTGGATAAAATTTTAGGTGTAAAAGCACCAGTAGGTGCCTTTACACTTACAGCTCAGAAGGAAACCAAATTAGTTCCAGGGGCACTTTTGTTCTTCTAACTGAAGAGGAGCATTACTGTTGGAGAGACTCAATCTGAGACTAATTTTTAAAAGATTAAAATACAGTAAAGCATTTCAGATTTTATTTCTGTGATATAAAAATATATTATCTTGAGCCGGGCGCTGGTGGCTCACGCCTGTAATCCTAGCTACTCAGGAGGCTGAGATCTGAGGAACGTGGTTCAAAGCCAGCCTGGGCAGGAAAGACCGTGAGACTCTTATCTCCAATAAACCACCAGAAAACTGTAAGTGGCGCTATAGCTCAAGTGGTAGAGCGCTTGCCTTGAGCTGAAGAGCTGAGGGACAGCGCCCAGGTCCAGAGTTGAAGCCCCACGACCAACAAAAAAAAAAAAAGATATCATCTTGAATAAAATGTATCTATTATATGGATTCCTTTTAGGAAAGGGCAGTAAGGTCTGCCTGGAAACTACATTATGTTTTTCTCTTTTCTTAAAATGAGGAAAGAAATGCATGCCATAATTACGTCTTCTACACTTTGTACCATGGGACAGTAAAGAGATAGCACATTGATTTTTAGTATACTTTTCGTTTGAAACAACAGCTTCTACTTTAAACTGATTAGTGATTCTTCAAGAATTTGTGAGCAATCAAAACATACAATAATCACATTGCTACAAGTATGGCTATGTATGCAACATAGTCAGAGAACATGGAAGATTGTACTAATGATATAAATCAGGTTAAATGGTCAATTTAACTTTGGAAATAAGGAAAATGCCTTTGAAAAATAACCAGTTTTGCCAGACACCAGTGACTCACACCTGTAATCCTTGTTACTCAGGAGGCTGAGATCTGAGAATAGTAGTTCAAAGCCAGCATGGGAAGCAAAGTCCCTGAGACTCGTATCTCCAAGTAACTAGCAAAAAGTCTGGAAATGTAGTTCAAAGGGTAGAGCACTAGCCTTGGGCAAAAGAAGCCCAGTGACTGTGTCCAAGTCTTGAATTAAGCTCCAGGACCAACACACACACACACACACACACACACACACACACACACACACACAGCGTTCAATCCACATTTTCAGAATTTGTTTGCAAACTTATTTTAGTAAAGTATTTAATTCTTTCCATTTCCTAACAAATGGGGCAATATCATTCTTTCTGATGGAAGCATAGAATTCCATTTTGTATATATACCACATTTACTTGATCCATTCATCTACTAAGGGGCAATTGGGTTGGTGCCATATCTTAGCTATGGTAAATAATGCTGCAATATACATAGTTGTGCTGGAAGCGTTAGTGTGGTCTTGTTTGTGAACATTTGGGTAAATGCCCAAAAGTGGGATTGCTGGGTCATTGGTGAACTATATGTGGAGTGTTTGGAGGAACCCCCATACTACGTTCCTAAGTGAAGTAAGCCAGGCCCAAAGAAACTTAGGTCCTATGGTTTCCCTCATTTGCAATAACTAGTATATTTCTGAGACAAACACTATCAGATAACTTGATGTTAGGCAAAATGAACCCCAAGATAAGGACCCAAGTGGTTTTTCTTTCTTGCTATTTTTTCTAACATATTTATAAGGTGATTATTTTTGCTTTGTATGCTCCTCCCCCACAGTATAACCCCTGTTTTAACTGTATTTGTTGTTGGTATAATTTGGGGAGGGGAAGGGAAAACAAAATAAATTGTTTAATCAGGTGAACCCATTGTAACAATGCAATGTACAAGATGCTATGTCGAGAACCGAACTTTACAACTTTGGTGGGAGTGGGGGCATGGGTGGGGGGTTGGGTGGGAGTGTAGTTGTGGAGATGGGAAGACAGGGATGGTAAGGACAAACAAAGAAGGAGGCTATAATGCTTAATAAGAAATGTACTCATTACCTTGCACAAGTAATTTTAACCCCTCTGTATGGTATTTTGACAAAAAAATTAATTAAAAAGAAAAGTATTTAATATATATGGATACACATCTGTGTGTATATAAGTGTAAACCAACTTAATACATGCTGCACTATAACTTGAAAAACAAGATATATTGTAACCCAACATATCAACTCCATAGATCTAGTAATAATGTGATTCTATGTTTAAAATATTTATTAACCTAGACCTTTAAACTAACCTAAGTATATCATGATAAAAATTTATCAAGTAGAAGCTAGAGATAGAATTGTTATGGAAGAAACTTTTTTGGAGGTTGGGAGAGAGGGAGTACTGCAGAATGAATCTTAGGTCCTTGAGCTTTCTAGGCAAGTACTCTGCCACTTGAGCCATGCCTTCAGCCTAAATATATGCAACCAGTTTTAAAAAACTGAAATAAGAATAAACAAACATATCTATTATTGTTGGTTATATTGATAATGGCCATTCTTACTGGGGTAACTTGGAATCTCAATATTATCTTGATTTGCATTTCTTTTATGGCCAGAGATGTTGCACTGTTCTTCATGTGTCTACTGGCCATTCTTATTTCTTCTTTGAGAAGCCTATCTTTAAGTCTTCACTACACTTATTAATTGCTGTTTCTGTAAGAATTTGTTTTTGGGAGGTTTACTTTTTTGAGCTCTAAGTATATTTTAGATAAGAGAACCTTGTTGGATGCATAGCTAGATCATCTCCCTTGCTGTGGGTTTTCTATTTATCTGGTTAGCTATGTCCTTTGCCATGCAGAAAATCGTTTGATGCAATTCCATTTATCCAGACTTTCTTTGATTTGTTGTGTTTCTGGATCTTAGGAAGCTTCTTTTTATATATTTGTTATTTTTGCAGAAGTGATATATGGGGGGTGTACAATTACATGAATCAGGTAATGAGTACGATTCTTTTTGAGCCATGTTTCCTTCGTTTGTCCACTCCCAGTTTTTCTTTCCTATTCTCATCCACAGATATATATTTCATTTTCCACATATTGTCTAGTGAGTACCACTGTCATATTTTTTTCACTTTTTATTCCATCTTTTCTGTGTCTATTCCATCCATGCCCTAGTGCCCTAGTGTATCCTCTACCTCCTCCTGCTGTCTGGGATGTGGTCAAAAGGCAATGCTACTACACCATTGGTGGGAATGTAAACTTACTCAACCATCCTGGAAAGTAGTATGGAGGTTTCTCAAAAGAATAAACACAGAGCTCCCCTATGATCCAGCAATCCCACTCCTGGACATTTATCCAATTGACCATAAACTAGGCCCCACTAAAGCTATCAGCACAAGCTTGTTCATTTCAGTTTTTGTTTTTTACAATAGCCAATATATAGAATCAAACAAGTTGCCCCTCAGTGGATGAATGGATCAAGAAAATGTGCTATGTATATATAATGGAATTCTATGTTTCCACCAGAAAAAATGATATTACACCATTCATAAGGAAATTGAAACACTTGGGGAAATTATATTAATTGACGTAAGCAGCCACACCCAAAGAAATAGAGGTTGCATAGTTTTCCTCATTTGTGGTAACTAGAATGTGCTTATAATTTTAAAAGTAAACACAATAGCTGGTAAAAGAAAAAATAATAGAGGAAGGAAGTTGGGAGGGAAAAACAGAAAATGAGGAAAGAGGTGACACTGTTCATAAAAGATACTCAGTACCTAACTTATGTAACTGTAACCCCTGTGTAAATCACCTACACAATAAAATTTTTAAAAAAGAAACAAAAAGAATACACAAACACAAATATTTCAATATAGTAGTAGAATGGAGGAAAATGATGAAAAGAGTTTCTGATCAAGAAACATCAGATATTAAGTGCTTAAATTGTAACCCCTTTGCAAAACCATTTGAAGTTTAGAAAGAATAAGTGATTTTTTTAAAAAACTCAATAATTTGTTTTGTGAATCTATAGTTATTACTTGTAGATATACATAATCATTAATTTTATGTATTGAAATATTTATGTCTTCTCTTTTCTTTTTTCTTTTTTTTTGAGAGGGGGTCCAGTCGTAGGGCCTGAACTCTGGGCCTGGGCGCTGTCCTTCAGCAGCTTTTCAGCTCAAGGATAGTATTCTACCACTTGATCCACAGCACCACTTCTGTTTTTTTTTTTTCTATTTATATGGTGCTGCAGAATCGAACCCAGGGCCTCATGCATGCAAGGTAAGCGCTCTACCGCTGAGCCACCTTCCCAGCCCCTCTTTTACATTTTTTAATATCTTTTTACTTCTGTATTAATAATAACAATTATGGCAATTTAGGATAATTTATTTCTTCCAAAATTTTAATATTAAAGTTTTTTTTGATTTAGTACTACATTTGTTTTCTCAGTGTTTTTAAAATCAAATCTACATAACTTTCCAATATACTTACTAATATTGAGTCACATACAATGTTTAATATATCTCATTCATAACTTAATTCTAGCATACATCAACTTGGATGCATTAGAGATATTTTATTGACCATTTTCTTAGTTTGCAAACTAGTACTTACTTTTGCTTTGTCTCAAACCTTAAATGCCAAGTAATTAGAAGGCAACTTTCACATTTTGAACATATGTATTTATTTTTATTTTGTTAATTTTTTCCTTATCTCAATCTTTTGCCTCATGTCACTTTATTTTCTTGTGAGGAATAGGGTTAGCATATTCTTTCAGAGAGAGAATTTTGGTGTAAAATGTTCTCAATTTTAATTCTTTACATATTTTACTTTTTTGTCTTCCTTTTTCATTGTCAAGGTGGTGTACAGAGAGGTTAGTTATGTAAACAAGAAAATAAGTATATTTCTTGTCAACTTGTTACCCCTTCCCTCATTTTTTTCCTACATCCCACCACAACCCTTCCCCCTGAAGTTGTATAGATCATTGTTTACATATTTTAAATCTTTGTATTTGTATGGCAGCTTAATAAGAAAAAGAAACCCAGATTTGGGTTGATGATTGATAAGTACTTTAAATATATTGCTTTATTGTCATTGAAAAAAATTCTTCCTGTGCCAAGCATTCATCTCAGGGTCTTATACATGCGTGGATTCTCTGGCTGCTTCTCTCCTACTTAAATCATGCCTCCAGTCAAGCCGTTTGATGGTTTTCTTGGAGAAGACTCCTTACAGCATTTTTTGTGTCCTTGCTGTCTTCAAACTCTGATCTTCTAGATTCCAGATTCTTGCTCCACTTGGATTACAGGTGAAAGCCTCTGGTGTTGCAGGTGTCTAGCACCTCATAGATGTTCCTTTATTGTTGAAAAGTTGGTGGGTTATTATTCTAAACTTCTGTATTCATCTTATTACAGGTAATGTCAAGAAGTTAGAAATTATGCATGTTATGTTTTTTCTTAATAAACTAATACTGGTACCATACCATCCATTATTCCTTTATTTTTGCTTTATTTATTTCTTCTGCATATTTGAACGTATACAAATCCATTCCCTTCAATGACCTACAGTAAGCTCTTCCTACATTTTATTTTTACAACATTTTTACTTTATTGTTAGCATTTAAACGTTTTGTGAATTTTTATTTCAATGTTTTCCCTATATTTTAAATTAATTTTAGTTGGAGTGTTTTTGAAATACTAGCCTTCACATTACTAGAAACCCAGTTACAGA
This sequence comes from Dipodomys ordii, assembly GCF_000151885.1. Taxonomy (NCBI): domain Eukaryota; kingdom Metazoa; phylum Chordata; class Mammalia; order Rodentia; family Heteromyidae; genus Dipodomys; species Dipodomys ordii. Next base: position 843,823 of record NW_012267455.1, read on the forward strand.
TAAACCTATATATAAAACATGCTCTTAGTGTAGTCTTTATATAGTCAAGATTTTTGTAATGGGTATTTGAAGCTCTAATAAAGATATTAAATGTTGAAATAAACTAGGTATACTATAAAATGCAATTCAATGAAGTTTCTGTCTTGCCTTTACCAGTAACTAATATGTTTTGTCTAAATAAACTCCCACATGTTATAACCCCTGTTTTCATGGTATTTGATGATGGTATAATTTGGTGAGAGGAAGGGGAAAAACAAAATGTTTAAATAGGGATACAGGTTGACCCATTGTAACAATGAGACATAGAAGACACTATGTTGAAGAACGAACTTTACAATTTAGGCTTGGGGTGGGTTGCTGTAGATATGGGGTGGGAGGGAAGGGATGGTAAGGGAGAACAAAGAAGGAGGCAACAATTCTTGATAAGAAATGTACTCATTACCTTAATCATGTAACTGTAACCCCTCTGTACAGTATTTTCACAATAAAAAAATTAAGAAAAAGCATTGTAAGTTTTACATTCCTTTGCTAAGGCTTTCAAATGAAATACCACACACAAGGTGAACTATAACAGAATTATTTATTTATTCTCACACTTAGAGGCTAGAAGTCAAGCTGGTGCTGGTGTTGGAAGCATCATCCCCTCCGTTCCATGGGGGTACTGTATCCTCCCTTACACTTGTTTTATTGCTACTGTTCTTCTTTAGGCTTATTTCTCTATTACATTTCCTTGTCAATAAAGGATCATAGTTCATTTTCACTGTGCTATCCAATAATGGCCTCATTTTAACTTTTTCCTTGGTGCAAAATCTATATTTTAAGTATCATATTCCTGGGTATGAGGGATGAGGGCTGAAAAAGTAAAGTTGGTGGAGGGTCACACTTCAGCCCAGGCACAGATATAGGTTTCTTTGGATGCCATCAATTGCATTCATAAACTTACTTTCACAGTAACTTTCATGGGATCTCACATACTTGAATTTGTATTTATTCCACTGTAATTTAGCTGATAGCTATCTGTGTGATGTCACTTCATAAAACTACAGTGATTAGTGTAAAAATGTAGAGGGTAAGAAAGGAAAAAATGTAAGAAAGAGAAAACAAAATTTTCCTGGCTAAGGATACAAATGTTTCACATAATGTAAACAGTGTCACAACCATTGACTTTTGTCAGTACTTGCAAGTTTTGTTGTCTGTGTGCTGATTGTAAAAGAAATCTTCCACGTTTTGAACTTTTTAAAATCATTTAGGGCAATTAAACCCACCAAAACCCAGAAACAAGGCCAAAATATGAAGTACTTTATTTGCATATCCAGATTTCCAATTATGTGCCTAGTAATATGCAAATAAGCCTTACTTCCTCTTGAATAAGAATTTGATGGCTGCAATCCTTCACCCCAATTATGAGCCTTATGATTTTTGGATTTTTGAATAAGATTTTTTTATTCTCATGTGTCAATACTGTAATGTTTTGCACGAATTTCCTATTGGACAATTTCATTTATGAAGTGTGTGGCTAAGGATTACTGCTTTATCTTAAATTGACATAATGTGGCAAAATTATAATGACATACAAAACATACATACTGAAAAGCTCATTAGGGCTGGGTAATTATAGCTACTTAGGGGCTGAGGTCTGCAGGGTTGTGATTTAAATGCAACTAAACAGAAATCCTCCAAAAAGAGACAAAATATTATCTAATATAATCTACTACATGCTGAGTATATTTGTATATGTGAACACAAATGTTATCCTGTATACTCTTTTAAAAAGTAATATTATTCCCATTAAAAATTAATGTTTGCCAAAGAGAATTAAGTTCCCCATTAAATCAGTGTATAAATAAATGACAGACCAGAAAGTCATCAGATTTGAGACCCATTGTTGTCATTTCAAAGCACAAAACTATTCAGTGGACTTTATGGTTCCATTAATGTAGTTAAATACTGAGTTTGAAATACTTCCATGGATGCTCTTTTCCTCCCATTAATAATCAAAATGGCTGTATAGCACATTCAATGAGTAACCAGAGGATTTCACTCCGTGCTGTCAGGTCCATTCATTGCTTAGTCACTTTTGTAATTTAAACATATTTTAACTGTGTAGTCAAATTATTGGAATATATGTAATTGACTGTAATGAATAAATATATATCTCTATGAATAACAATGTTGATTTTGTATTTTTTAAAGCTTGAGTGAATGTATTTCAAAAATGTATGGACGACAATGAAATGGCTCAATTGTACATGAAGATTTAAAAGTCTTATAATAATAAAATACTCAGAGAGAAATATTGTGGATTCCAGAACAACAGCACATAAGGTACAGCACAGATGTGTCTTGGGAAACCATAGCAGATTCATATGAAATGAATTTATTGACTGCAAAAATAAACAAAAAGGGATAATGGCATAAAAAGTTAGTACTTTTTATATCTTATACAGTTTACTAATTCTGTTAGATTCAATGAATATTTCTAGGAGACTAGTTAGTTGTTTTGCTTTGTTGTGGTGTTTCCCAGTATTGAGACTTGAATTCAGCGACTCATGTTGTATATTGTCACTTGTGCAGGTGCTCTACCTCGAGCTACAAACTTTCAGCTCTTTGGTAAGAATATTTATGGATTTTTCTACTCAGACTGGCTTCAAACCAAGATCCTAAAATCTCAGCCTCCTCAGTATCCAGGCTTAGAGGGAGCGTGAGCAATTGACACCTGGCTTTGGAATTTAAAAAATTAAAATAGAAATAAGGTTTTGCATTCGTTGTTTGCATTCATTGGATTCATAGTGACAATACCCTACTTGAATTCAGTTCAACCAGTATGTAGTACATATTAACCTGAAAAATGTGAGTTATTCAAAGCCAGGAAAAATTATTTAAGGACATAAAACTTTTGCTAATTTCATACTGTAAAGAGACAGAAATACTGCAAGCAGTATGATTTAATAAGCTATGCTAAACACTGGGATTGCTAACTGATGAATCATGTGAGGATCACAAACCAACTGGTAGGTGTAGATAGACTTCTTGGATAGAATTCATTTTCCAGAAATGAGAGACCAGGTGCAGAAGATATATTGTTTAAACAAGACAGAGAAATTTTACTTTTATGAAATTATATTGAATCTGCATTTTGTACAAATTTTTAACTTATAGTTGAGGAAATTAGTACTGGAACATTATAAGAAATGTCCATTAGAAGATTCTATTAGAGAAATGTTATTGTGAGTCTGTGGGCATAAGCTTATAGTCACGTTTGTTTCAGAAGACCTATTAAATTAACTTTTGAATGATGTAGCTAAAGGCAAGCAATACTTTATATAGCTCAACTGGAACACAAATGCTCACTTAAGCTGAAATCTAGAAATGAACTTTTGGATGAACTGTATAGCTTCTTGCTAGAATAAACAATTGGTACTGGATTAGTGAAGAGAAACACTGTATATTTCTGGCAAACTAATAAAGATAAGGCATTTTTTAATAGTCTGTAAGTAGTTGTACAAAGGCAGTTCAACTCAACATGTCAGTCTATGAGTAAAATACAGCTTGATTAATGTCACTCCTTCCATCATTCCCACTCCCATCTCTCCCAATTCTACCCACTCCTCAGATTATATGATTTTGTTTTCATATATGTGCATTGAATATAATGACTATATCCATTCACCATTCCTCTTTCCATTTATCTGCCAATGCCTTTGACTAATTCCTCCAGACACCCTACAAAACTGGTTTCTAGGCTTTCTGGTTTTCATTTTGTGAAACTGTTTGCTAGTCTTCCAAGCAGTTACATCACTACAATCTTCCCCAAGGATTCTTTTCTTTAGACAATTTGTTTGGGTTTCTTTTACATGACTCCTACGTGTTTTTGAATATGTTTATAATTTAATTTATAAACACATGAAAAAAACATTCGCTCCTTGGCTGTCTGAGCTGGTTTTACTTTGCTTAACACGATGTTTTTCAGATTCAATCATTTCTTTCCAGTAGTTGACAAAATTCCATTGAAACTATGCACCACAGTTTTTTGCTTCCACTCATCCATTTAAAGACATTAGTGCTATTTGCATAACTTGGTTATAGTGAATAATGAGCAATGAATATGGTTGTATGTAGCTTGGCTGTGTACTGGCTTGTAATATTCTGGGTAAATGACCAAGAGTAGTATAGCTGGATTGTAGGGGGAGCCTATGTTTCTTTCTTTTTCTTTTTTTGAAGAATCTACAAAAGTGCTTTCCAAAGTGGTTTTGCTAATTTACATTCTTCCCAACAGTGTATTAGGCTTCAAGCTCTCACATGGCCTTTCAATCAAAGCCACCAAAGCCATACTTCCTCTTCCATCTTAGTTAATTATAACTAAGAGACCCACGCATATTTTGCCTGACTTTGAACCTATTTCCTCAGATCTCAGCCTTCTGAATAGCTATAATTATAGGGATCAACCCCAGCACCTGACTAATATCCATTTATTTGCACCATAGTACTCAATATTTATTAAATACACATAAATCATATGTCTGTAGAAAAATCTATTTTCAAAATAACAGCAGTATCTACAGTAAATTTAAAATTTTATAAACCAAATGCTAACCATATGTTCTATAAACAATAAACAGTTACAAAGTGAAGAAATACTACTTTAAACAATTTACTTAATTCTTTCATTTTTACAAGAAAATACATTATATCTTCTTAAGTTGTTCGTTAGCATAATACATCATTGCAAATGTTTATTCAGAAATGACTTATCCTAGTCAACATGATTGATACTGCTTAAATTAATTGGACAAGCTTTCCTGTATGATGAGATTGCATGTTTTAAATATATTAGATGTCAAACAAAAGACAAACTGAAGATTTGAAAAATTTAAGTAACCATAATAAATTTTGTGAATATTATTGGGAAACCAGAATGTGCCTTACATATTAGTTTTCAGCTCTTATGTTGCAAGAAGAAATCCTGTAGCTGAGTGACTTTATGTTAAATGGAATCTGTTTGTCAGTGGAGAACCAAAGCTTCTGGTTGAAATATATGAAGAAGGAGACAATAATCAATGGAAAAATTGAAAGAGAACTTTTTAGAATATGAGGATGTAAGTAAAGTCGGTACTTTAAATAAACACATCCTCTAATATTTTAAAATTTTATTTATTTTGATATCTTTTACTAGTATAGATGAATAGTTAAATGTAATATAATTGTCATGATTCTGCAGGTGAGTGTGGATATTGTGGTTTGAACAAATTAATAAAAGTTATCATCTATTCTCTTCATTCTAAACATTAACACTGTAGACATTCCACCATCTAAAATAGAATATGCTCAAAGTACATCTAAACTAAGTTTGCTTGTCAAATTAGTATCTAAGAGAAACCTAACAGCAATCTTATTAAGGAGATCATTTAGGACATGATTAAGAAATGTGTTAAGAATGGAGCTGGGATGTAGTTCAGTGGCAAAGTGTTTGCCTAGCAAGGGCAATGCCCTGGGTTCAATCCTCAGTACCAAAAAAGAAAAAGCCAAAAAATATATAGCTATCCAGGTGCTGGTGGCTCATTCCTGTAATCCTAACTCTTCAGGAGGCTGAGATATGAGGATTCAATTCAAAGCCAGACCACACAATAAAAGTCCAGGAGACTTATAATTCCAATTAACCACCAGAATCAGAGCTGTGGCTCAAAGTCGTAGAGTTGTGGCCTTGAGCAAAATTGTTCAGAGACAGTGCCCATTCCTGAGTTCAAGTCCCACAAACAAAAGAAAAAAAAAGTTTGGAGAATATTTTTCATAGAGCAAATGACTCAAAGTGTAGCTCTACACATTGTATGTTTTCTTGTACATCACATAAATTGGCTGATCTGCATTAACTTCAGAAACAAAGATTGAGAATTTGATTAAAGTATAGAGATTATTGGTATTCAAACCTGCTCTTTGCAGTTTGACCATTGACAGCTGATTCCCTTGGATTTGCTTCTAATTTAAGCTATTCAGGAGTCTGAAATCCATACAATCATAGTTCAAACAAGTCTTGAGAGGAAAGTCCATGATACTCTGTCACCAAAAGAACCAACAAAAAAGCCAGGTTGGAGTGTGATTTAAGTGGTAAGGTACACTGTACAAATAAGCCAAGACATTAAGAAGCATTAAGCTCAAACATCAATATAAATAACACTCCCCCCACATGCAATACAAATAGTAATAATTAATATATGATACTGACATGCTGTAGTACAGGGTCCTTACACTTATATCCAGTGTCCCTGCTGATTAACAGTCTCCAGTACAGTCTTATCCCAAGCACCTCAACATAGATAAATAAACAAAAACTAAATAAAACTCCAGTACTTAATATAAATCTAACAGGTAGATTTTCTAAGAGATTATATGTTCCAGAAGCAATATATCCACAGCAAAATAGTACATTGTAACATTCAGGCAAAAATTATGGGAAAACAATGCAACAAGAGCCGAATGAATTATGAGGATAAGCTATAAAACACAAACAATTGAATGTGCACCAAAACAACAGAGAGTGTGATTAAAAGTGAAAATCACAGGGAAAACATCTGAAAAATTTTCAAATTTGGTCAGAGATGTTAAGTCTCACCTGCAAAACCTAACTACAAATACCATAAAATAAAATATATTAAAGCTATAGTTTGTTTTTCATAATCTAATCACTAATTAGCAAACACAAATAGGGCATCCTAAAATGGTCAGTTTGAGGTGCACATTTATTTCAAAGGATAAAGACCATAATATCTAAAAACACTTTTTAGACAGGATGAAAACAGAGGAAAGACAATGGCTACAATTCTAACCTTCTATTACCATCCTTAAAACTAAAATACATAGACATATTAGGAAAAACATAGAGAAACCATCAGTAGCCAAATGTTAGTAAAAGTAGTTAAGGAGACAGGAGCAAAGTTGTCAAAGCAGAAAACAGATAAGGGAAGAAAAAACACGTAAGAAATTAAATTTAAAGGAAAATTAATTGTAAAAATTAATGAACACAATGTGTATGGAAGCTTAAAATATATTTAAAGTTTTAAGACATCAACACAAGTTCCAAAACTCGAGAAAATAAAATAGAACTATTAAATGAAGCAAGTATGCTTCTAAATAAATTGCTAAAATTTATACATGTTGCTAATTGAAACTATTTATTGTGACTTGGCAAGTGTCTTCCTGAAAAAAATGCTGGAAGAAAAAACATAACTTTAATGTAATGTTACATTTAGCTATTCAGAAATTATATAGGGAATTTTAATTATGGTCTCAAATCAATGGGAAATATCACATATCAGAATGGGTAGATATTCTAAGATAATGTGTCCATACATCTATGTGAATGTGTTTTTATTGTATAGTTCTACGTTTTTTCAGCAAAGACAAATGTCCTTAATAAAAACACATTTTATTAGTGCTGTCTAGAAGAATGCATGAAAATTTAATTTGAAATGATTTATGTTTCTCAAGCAGCCTTCACAATGGCGTGTCGCTCTTTAGTCAAAGCAGGGTATACTTATGAACCTGTATATTTTATAGTCAGAGAGCTTTACATGAATTGTTGAAAAGCCAATAGTCTGGCAAAGTCTATGTATCTAATTGAACATTCTCTGCACTATTTTAGCATATTTATTTCTGCTTTATTTTAGAGTTGTCTAAGATTCCAATTTTTATAAACCAAGAATTGTGGTATTTTCTTTTACAATTATAAGTAAAGAATCAAAGCCTTTGTCAATCGACTTATTTCCAATGTGAAAAATGAATCATAATAATTAATTCGCTTTGAACCACCTAGATTGTGTAACTTAAACTACACACATTAGAACCCATACCACATTTCTTCCATATTTATTTGCATTTAACAATGAGATGACTCTGTTTTCAACATGGAGACAATTATATTCTCTGAACAACCATTGTACAACTTGACCCTATTGTACAACTGTGCATCTTAAAAATGAAACATTTCTAAAACTTAAAACATTTCTTATTTACTTTGAGTTTTGAAACTTTTATAGATATTCATATTTTAAACAAATTTATGTATTTTTTGTGTGGATGAGTGACAGATTTGATAGTTGAATGGTTAATAGAAGACAACCAAGGAATAACATAATTAGTTGAGATATGCAGTTGTTTAATCTATGTCTCCTAGGCTGCTAAAGAAACGTGATCCAGTTTCCATAATGATTTGTGACATGAGTGAGTGAGTGATCTGTCAGATGAACAAATACAGGTTCAAAACAAATACAGTTTCCTAAACCTAAACTTAGTTTGAATATAGAACGTGATTATTTCAACTGCACCATGGAGTGCATAAGATTTAGCACAAACATAAGTGAGATTCTGGGAAAAGAAATGTGAAGGGAAAAAGAAGGAGGAGGCTGCAATGCTTGATAAGAAATGTACTCATTATCTTGCCCATGTAATTGTAACCCCTCTGTACAGTATGTTCACAAAAAATTATAATTATAATTAAAAATTAAAAAAAGAAATGCAAGCTTACTAAACTGGTCTTAAATGTTTTGAAAGAGCTACATTCTACCTTCAATTTTATAAGGTTTCAAAATTTAAGAAATTAATTACTAAATTAATTACTTAACCAGGTAATTAGTTAGTTAACTAATTGTTTGTTCATGCCAGTAGTAGAGATTCTTGAAGTCAGGGCCTCACACTCTCATTTGGCATTTTCAATCTATTTGACACTACCACTTGAGCCACAGCTCTACTACCGTAACTTGGGATTTTGTTGTGGATAAGGGAGAATGGTCCAGGGTAAAATTTCCTGCACAGTGTAAGATGATTCTGTAGATTGGATCTCTCACTGGTTCCAGAAAGCCTCTCAAACCTACTTATCCTCTCTGTAAGAAACAGAGAGTAAAACAGAAATATACAAACTGGGCACCTGCGGCTTATGCTTCTAATCCTAGCTACTCTGGAGGCTGAGATATAAGCATCGTGGTTGGAAGCCTTCCAGTGCAGAAAAGTCCATGAGACTCATCTCTTATCTCCCTTTCACCACCAAAACCCAGAAGTGGCACTGTAGTCAATGTAGTAGAAGGATAGCCTGGAGTGAAAGAGGTCAGCGATAGTAGCGTAGGCCCTGAGTTAAAACCCTATGACTGACAGGAAAAGGGTAAATTATAAAAGAAAAAAATAGAGTGAGAATTATATACATGCAGAGAAATGGAGAGAGCGAGAAAGACAGCAAGAATGCATGACAATAGCCATTGATTATTAAATACACATAGAAAAATATATATTTACTCATATCTATAAATAACATTTCAGTAACTAATTTTAGATTTTATTCTCTGATCTAGGAAAATGGCTTACTCATAAGTCTCAGTCCTACTAATAAAGAAATAGTGGCAAAAATGACTTAATTTATTCTGTGAAGTCAAATTAAACTTCATTTGTAAAAAAATGTCATGAATCCAGAAAAGCATACTACTTCTATCCAACTCACTGCTAAATGTTGCCAAGGAAAAGAGGTTTAATCAATTTAGCACACTATAGGTTTGGTGGTCATGAGTGGTTACTTATCACCAATCCTAGTTTTATTATTCCATTCTAACAAAATGCTTCAATCAACAAAACCACTTGAATATGGTACATAAAACACATGGTCTGGATTGATCTAGGGCACACAAAAATCACTCTAAATAATAGACAAAAAATAGAAACGACTCTAGAGAAAAAGATTTCATAAATGAGTATCTATAAAATCAGTAAAACATATAGCATATGAGAAATAAATTATGATATGGAATAAATGTGTTGTTTAAATTTTGAAGTCCAGTGAGGATGAAGTTCAGTAGGAGATGCCATATTCAAGGCAGTTCCCAATGAGTAAGTGAGATCTGAGCAAGGAATTGAAGAATCAAAATTGGTAGCTTGCCTGGGAGTTGATGATAAGTGGTAGAAGTCTACCCTACCAATGGTAAGGCCTTGCATGCAAGCCCCATTACTACTAAATTGGTATCTAGGATAAGAATATTCTAAAAAGATGGGCTGGGAGACAGTGGAGGAGTCAGTATTGATCAGAAAACAACATAGAAGTTAGTTTCTTAAGTCATAATATACAAGAATGAGAGAAAACATGTCAAAGAAGTACGGATGGTTGTGAAACTCATGTTAAGATCAACTTACCTATAATTCTACATGCATGACAAGCCACAAAATAGATTTGAGTAGAAGGGAAAAATTAGCAGAATCACAACTTAGAAGTTTCTGTCTGTTGTGTTGAATTTATAAAAGTATGAAAAATAATAAAAAAGAACTTATTCAAGTCTATTGCAATAATTCAAGAAAGAAAGGTTCTGGTTTCAACATAAATGTAACACTACAGGTGATAGAAGTAATTAGACTTAGTGTACAGTTTGAAAAATATTGCCAAGAGGATTTTTTATGGATTAGAAAGGAGGAAAGGTTCCATTGTTTCTAGATTGGATTCTTGAAATTCTGAGAGGATGAACCATGATACTCATTTGCAGATTTTAAGGCATTAATAAAATCAAACAGACTGCTTTCATTCAAAATGTTGGACAAAATATTACGTTTTATTCTTATTCATGCCAGTTTTATTTTGGACTACCATTATTTTCAGGTGAACTTAATCTTCAGTGATATTTCTTTTTAAAAAAGTACATATAAGAATGAACTGTTTATTTTTTGTCACAATGAGAAATTAAATATCTATTTTCTGCTCAAATAAACTTAGAATATGAGTTAATGTCTGATATATCATTAAGTAAAATTTTCATTTATTTCTTTGCATTTGGGAAATAATAGCTCTCTTAACAACAGTTTAATACATCATAAAGAAATGTAATAAGAGCCAAGTACCATAAAAAATTTTAAGATGTCCTGAGATTATTTTCTTGACTATATACAATTTGGCCATATGAACATTAGCATGGAATATACTCTGATTTTTAAGTAATAGAACTTGTCATGGTGTGGCAACAATGAACTCTTCAATGTCTGTTTCTTAAACCACAGGCAAATAAAAACACAGGCTTTTATTTAAAAATCACCAAGGAATAAAGTTTAAAGTTTTGCAAAGATGATGCTTGTTGTAAGTGAAAAGACACATACATAATTGCCTGTGAGTCATGAAGATAGCTGTAAATAAAAGACATTGCCAATAAACCTGACAATGGAAAAACAAAATATACACAGTGATTGTGATTTTTCTTTAAACTCCTTCCAAAGATAAATGAGATACAGTGGGAGGAAAAGCTTCTGGACAATTAATAACATTACTTTTCATCTCTTTGATTTACTTTTGTTGCCTCATTCTTTATAATTTCATGGGTTTGTACTTGCCACTCTAATCTTTCCCTCTTGCAATTTTGTGTTGATTTAACATTGTCTTTCCTGTGGCTTATTCTTCTTCTTCTTTTATTATTGCACTAGTTATTTCTTCTTGTTTGCCTAGTATTTTTATTTCTCTACATCATGGCTCTATTTAAGAGTTTTAAAAAGTATGTGGTAAAATTGAAATATGTTTGTAAAAATGAAGGAAAATATTCTGTGGTAATATATTGAGGCTTAAGCCAGGCTAACAGTATCAGAGATTATCAAGGTTTCATTTTTCTTGTCAACGCTGCTCCTACATTTCTATATAAAGACTCCAGATGAGAGGTCTCTTCCAAGGTAAGGTACTTATAATGTCAGTCAAAAGCATGAGGAGATTTATTAAGTAACAACATGTGTCTATGCACTCATCTTTGCATTTTGCCCTTCTCCAATATAAAGACTGAGGAGATGTTTGAAGCTGTATGTAAACGTGGACCTAATGAATAATAAATAATGATACACTGTTTGATTTCAAACTGATGGGCTCTTCAAATGGCACCATTTTTCTACAGAGGGCTACCTTTCTTAAATGCAGGATGAATTATGCAAAACTGCTATTACGTGAATCAATACACACCAAAGAGAAGAATGCAATATAAATATCAAAGAACCACAAGTACTCGCATATCTGTGCAAACACAATACACACATGCTCAAAGATAAGCATTTAGCTAGATTTATATATTCTTATGAAAGTACATGGTCCAATAAAGGATATGTTTAGCTTGATTAAAATGACTATTTTTATTACAGTTTTTAACTTTGGAATGACTTGTTTCAAAACTTTCAAAATTTGAATATCTGAGAGCTGTAATATTTACATGAACTTATTAACGATTTTGAATGTGGGCATTTCATTAGTATAAACAAAATGTTATTTTATGATTTTAAGATGTATATATCCTTATTTAGCTTCTTCCCAGGAAATATAAAGCAAATTCTTTGTAGTATCGATGTTTTTGCTGCACATTATAAACTACAGAGAAATTCAGTATCACTGCATTATTGGTTTTAACCTATGTTTAGGAATTAGAATTATTATTACCTCTTATGAAACATAAATTTTATGAAATTCCATTATTATGACATTTTCTTCCAAATTTTCCCACATTTGTTTAGGAGAAATAATAATAATAATATATGTCTACCTGTCAGCATCTGGAAAATTAAAGTATTAACTATATCAAGGTATTACTAATGTCTCCTAGAAAATAGCAAGTGCCTAAAATTCCTGTTTTCTTATAAAATGGATACTTCTTTAATTTATAAATTATGATATATAAATTATATAATATATGAATTTATACTTTATAAATTTAAAAAGTTTGTTAAATGCTTCTCATATGAGATAATAGTTTCAACATAAATGGAAGAGCAGAAAGCAGTGTGTGTGTGTGTGTGTGTGTGTGTGTTGATCATGGGGCTTGAACTAAGGGCCTGAGTTATTTATTTATTTATTTATTCTTTCTCAAGTCTAATATTCTGTCACTTGATCCATGACTCAACTTTAGGCTTTTTGATGGTTACTTTGGAGGTAAGATTCTCATAGATTGTTTTTTGCCTGTTGACTTTAAATCACAATCTTCTGATCTCAGTATACTTCATTGTAATGATTACGTTGTGATCCACTGGCACCTGGCAATCAATACGTTCATAATTAATTAATATTTACTGGTATATCATGGAAAGGGACACATTAAATTTCAGGAAGGTTAAGAAGAGCTAGTGAATAGATGTTTTTATGTTTGCTTTATATTGAATACAATTGCTAGATATTTTTTAAGTTTTTACTGTTATAAAGGTGATGTACATGGGGGTTACAGTTACATAAGTAAGGTAAAGATTTCATTTCTTTTTTCTCTGTATTTCAACCTGTTGAATTGTTATTCTGATGTTTATATATTTCTGTGTTGCTTAGAAATTTCATATTTAGAAAAAGAACTTGTAACATTCCCATTGACTTTGAAATGTTTAACTTTAAAGATCAATATGCTGATTTCTCAGATTCAATTGTCTAATGATGGCACAAGTCAAAACATATTATATCCTGGTGAGCCCCCACATTGAGAGTATGAGGCTCAGAGTTCAATCCTAGAAATAACAGAAAGCAAAGCAAAACAAAAATAAAACAGCTCACTGTACCTCTAACGTATATAGAATTGTTATGTGTCAATCAAAAACACTTTAAAAAGAAAAGATAATATGGAAAGAAAAAATATCTAATTTTTATTTCGTTAAACGCCATTATTTTGCAATCTATCCTTAATACAGAAAAATTTTCTTTGTGAGGTTGTCAGAGTCTTAGGCATTGTAAGCCATGATAGAACAGCATTATTGTTGAAAGTTCATAGAGGGAAACAAAGATACAAGTGAAGGAAAGCTGAGACTAAGAATGAGGATAGGCTCTTTTGCCTAGGTATATTCTTAAATTTCTGGCTTCTTATCATAGAACTTCTAATTATGATATGACAGTGGTATTTCTACTAATGTGAAAATTATACTAGTATTTTTCTCAGATGAGATACCAGCAAAATGATAATAAAAATATAGTGAAAATTAATAATTATTGTGGCATATGGATATATAAGCGAGTAATATATAAATATATGAATATACAATTATAAAATTACATGTATTAATATAATATATATTTATATTGTATTCACATATATATGTATATACACATATCTAAGTATGTATGAGGATACAGAGATATACACATATCTGCATGTATATGTGTAAACAATATAAATATATCCGCTAAGCACAATTTAAAAAGCTAGAAAGAGGACGGGGAAAATAGGAAGATGTTGGAGAGAGTGAACTTAATCAGAATAGATTGTTAATATGTTAAAATTCTCATATTTAAACTCTCAATAAATTAATGCATGATGACTTGAATTATAAAACAGAATTATGTAAAGGGATTACAATTGGTAAAGTTAATATAAATATTGTTTCATATACTTAAATTCTTTTCCTCTTTCCTACACAAATTAATATCCAGAAAATATTTAAAGGTGAAGACAATGCTTTCTAAATGTCAAAGTTTAAAATATGGACTTTTACTTTAATTTAGGGATTATTGACAAACTTTTACACTTAGTTGTTATATATATGTAATTACAGACATTATTCTCTATATATTGCACAAGTATGTATGTATATTTATATATATATGTATATATATATATATATATATATACACTTTTGTGTGTATAAAAGAAGAAACTTGTTCTGCTTTCATTTTTATCTTTACAGTATTTTCTGCCAAATAATTTTATAATCCAAGGGAATTTCAAAAATCCATAATTGTGATTCTTTAATTTTTTCATATTGGGGTTTGAACTCCGAGCCATGTTATATGCTCCACTTTAACTGGATGGAGCTTTACCACTTGAGCCACACACCTACTTATATTTTTGCTGATAGTTTTGCAGAGAGGCAGGACATTTCTGCCAAAGCTGGCCTCAGTCCTCAGTTCTCTAGACCTTAGCCTCAAGTGTGGTTAGATATATCAGGTGTGAAATACTGAAAACTAGCTTAAAATTGTTAATGCTCTAATTCAGGCTTACTTTAACGATTAGTGGGTTCTTGATATCATACCTGTCATAAATTTCAAATTTAGGTCTTCCTTTTTCAATATTTTTCTTATTGTAATCCATAAGCTTAGAGAGGTCCCTGTTTCTTCCTTAGGTGTGAGCACTTTCCTCACTTCCCTTTGTTGAAATGTTTCTTCCATCATTTGATTTCAGATAAAAAGAAATTTATGCCACAATTGCAACTAGAACTACTCATCCCAGACAAGAGTTTTAAGTGAATCAATCTAGAACATTTGTTAGATTCATACTTAGTTTGATTTGTCCAAGTATATTTGTCTACCTACCTCTTTAGTCTATGCTGTGTAAATATATTGTTAGCTGTTTGAAAAATAGAGGTTGAAATGCCATGAGTGTAGACAGAGAAAACAAGGCGATAAGGGAGGAAGTGGCACTGTTGTTCAAGTGGTAAAGCACTAGCCTTGAACTGAAGACCCATGATGGACAAAAAAAATGAAGAAAGAAAAAAGGAAAAGAAAAGAAGATAAGGGAAGGAGACATACAATATAGCAACACATTAACCCAGAAAATTAGAAGGGTTCCTGTAGTTTATCAAAGGCTTTAAAATGTAATATTAAAGTAATATTTGTTTTAATAAGACCAAGACAGCACAGGATGAGCAATTTCCATCTGTAATGTACTGCTCAGGGTAGAGCTCAGAAAGAAATCAGATTTAAATGAGATAAACCTTTGTAAAGCAATTACACCAAAGAAAGCAAGAGCAAATCTGGGTGTTTGTGGCTTACACCTTCTATCCTAACTATTCAAGAGGATGAGATCTGAGGATCAATGGTTAGGTTCAAACCATTATCCAACCATAATCTTCAGAATTCAGGGCCATAGGAACCCAGCTTTAGAGATTTTTTATCCACATGTAACATCCAAGATTTGGGGTTCATTCACAGATACGAGATGTCACCAGTGCTGCCCCAGGCCCCACCTGGTTCCAGCTGAGTAGCAGGACAATCATATCCCCTAATAGGGTGCCTCACCATCCCAGAGAATGAAGATTGCAAACTATCCCCCAGAATGCTCCAGTGTCAAAACAAAATAGTCAAAATATGAACTCAGATAGAATAGACACCCAGAGTTAACGGAGATCTCACCAAGGCAGTTTGGTTCTGTGAGGAAGGGAGCCAAAACACTCTACCCAGTGTCAAGCAGGCATGCCAGGCAGGGTGGCCCTTGAGCTTTTTATCCTAACACAAGAAGTGGTGATGTGCCTGAACCACAGTAGGCCTTGGGCTCACATTGTTTGATTGACTCTCAGGGGTTGATTTGAGGAATGTGGGAAAATGGAGTAGGTTCTTTTGACTCCATTGGTAAGGACTCATGCTCTTGACACAGCTGGCTGGTTATGAACAACACAGCTGATGGTTACAGTTTGAAGTTAAGATGTGAATTGTTCCAGTAAATGTGTGTTAACAAATGGTAAGTTGCTGCAAGTTGGAGACACTTTGGTTTGACAGAATAGATTGCTTTTTGTCAAAATAGCAACAAGAAAAAGCAGTTTAAAATTGCTCTATAACTCAAGAACTCTGGAACTTTATTTCACAAAATTTTAGGAGAGTCTATTTCTGGCAATCAAACACCCATAAACAAAAAAGAATACCAGTATTACATGAGATATTATTCTATGCAAACTACTCACAGATTATTTTTTGTATTTTTGTTGTTCTTGTTTGTGAGGCTTGAATTTAGAGCCTGGGCACTATCACTGGGTTCATTTTGCTCAAAGATGGTGCTATATGACCAAAGTAGTGGTTTTCTGATGGGTTATGGGAGATGAGTGTTTTGGACTTTTCCGTCTGTGCAGTCTTCCAACTGAGATCCTCAGAATTCAGCCTCCTGAGTAGCTAGGATTATTAGGCATGAGCCACCAGTACCCATCTTATTTTTGTAGTTTCTAACTTATACACATACCTGCAACAAAAACATGCATTTTATTTCATGTATTTATTTACTTTAGTTCATTAGTGATTTATTTGGCAAATAAATATAACTGATTTGCTTTTTTATCTTTTTGGGAATGGCATTTTTTTTCTTATATATTTTTTATTTATTTATTTTTTGTGAACACACTGTATAAAGGGGTTAAAATTACATGGGCTGGTGAATGCATACATTTCTTATCAAGCATTGCAGCCTCCTCCTTTGTTTACCCTTCACATCCCTTCCCAGCCTCCCCCCCCACCCAATCCTCCCATCTCCCCCCCCCCCCACACCAACATTCTAAAGCTCGTTTTCGACATGACAACTTGTACTTCTCATTGTTGCAACAGGTCCACCTGTATCGTTAAACGACTTGTTTTTTCCCATCTCCTCTACAAGTTATACTGACATCAAATATAGTGAAAGCAGGGGTTATACTGTGGGGGAGGGACATAAAAAGCTACAAAGATATAATCTTATAAATGCGTTAGAAACAAATGCATGAAAGGAATAAAACATTAAAATACATATCTAAGGATTCATTTTCCTAACATCACATTATATGACCTTTTTCGCTTGACTCATACATATACTAGATATTGCAAATAAGAGAAACCATGGCACCTATGTTTCTTTGGGCCTGTCTTACTTCACTTAATATAATTTTTCCAAGTTTTTCCATTTCCTAACAAATGGGGAATGCCATTCTTTCTGATGGAGGCATAGAATTCCATTGTGTATATATACCACATTTTCTTGATCCATTCATCTACTGAGGGACATCTGGGCTGGTTCCATATCTTAGCCATGGTGAATAATGCTGCAATAAACATAGTTGTGCTAGTAGCTTTAGTGTGGTCTTGTTTGTAAACATTTGGGTAAATGCCCAAAAGTGGGATTGCTGGGTCATAGGGGAGGTCTATGTGAAGTCTTTTAAGGAACCTCCATACTGCTTTCCAAACAAGTTTACATTCCCACCAACAATGAAGAAATTTTTCCTTCTGTCCATATCCCCTCCAGCATCTGTTGTTGTTAGAGTTCTTGATTTTTGCCTTTCTAACTGTAGTGAGGTTGTATCTCAATGTTGTTTTGATTTGCATTTCTTTATGCCTAGGGATGTTGAGTATTTCTTCATGTGTCTGTTTGCCATCCTCCTTTCTTCTTCAGAGAAGTTTCTCTTTAAGTCTTTAGCCCACTTATTTATTGGGCAGTTGTTTCTTTGAGGGTTTGCTTTTGGGGGATTTAATTTTTTGAGTTCCAAGTATATTTTAGATATGAGACCCTTGTCTGTCGTATGGCTAGTGAAGATCTTCTCCCAATACGTGGGCTTTCTATTGATCTTAGTAGCTATGTCCTTTGCCGTGCAGAAGCAACGCAACTTCATGCAATCCCATTTGTCCAATCGTTCTTTGATTTGTTGTGTTTCCGGGTCTCTATTCAGAAAATTTCGGCCTGAGCCAAGGAGACCTAGGGTTTCTCCTTTGGCTCAGTGGTAGAGCGCTTGCCTTGCATGACTGAGGCCCTGGGTTCAATTCCTCAGCATCACATAAGCAAAAAGAAAAAAGCCGGAAGTGGCGCTGTGGCTCAAGTGGTAGAGCACTAGCCTTGAGCTGAAGAGCTGAGGGACAGCGCCCAGACCCTGAGTTCAGTCCCCATGACCAGACTCCCCCAAAAAAGAAGGCTTTAAAAACATGCATTTTAGTATCAGCTAATTGTGCTTAATCATCCTTTTATTGGGAGTAGGAAATTAATGAAATGTCTAAGCCTGCTCAATATGATATCCACTAGTGAATTATACATAGTTATTGGACATGTAAAAATGTGGTTAGTACACACGACTACTAGAAGAAGATCTTGAAGAAAGCTGAGACAGTTGGCTGCAGTTGGGGCCAGGTAAGACAGAGGAGCACAAACACACTGTGTATTAGACAAAGGCTGGTTCAATCCATTGTTCTCTCTTAGGGGAACATGGTACACTAGGTGTGGGATAGAGCCTTGGGGGGTAGAGAGAACAGATTCAGAAGCAGACTAGTATCTTGCAGTAAGGAGTGAGTGAGTTGTGGAAATAGCACAGCCTAGCAGTCTGGAGGAGTGGATGGAAATTATTTGGAGGGTATTTCTGCGATGTAAAAATATGTGGACCACGTTGTAATATGAGGAAAGAGACTGTAAAATGATGCAGTATCCAGTGTCCCTACTGTCATTCACTCACTCATCCCCTAAGCTCTGGGGTCTAATCCCTCTATAGTCCCAGGATAAAGAGGATTATGACAGTTGTCTGAGAGCAACCACTCAGGATCACTTGGTGATTGTAATTGTGGGATGGAAGACATTGTCTTGAGCAGTTTGCAGTAAATCTGTGGAGGCACCCAACTAGAGCTAATCCTACTTATCAGCCCAAGTGGGCAGGTTAGATGGGGAGGGCAAGTAGGAGCTGGTGCTGTCCTGATCCTCAAGTAGGCATGTAGATGTGGGAGGACTGTAGGAGCAGGTTTCATAGTGAGTACACCCACTGTGTCGGGATCACAATGATCCCACAATTCATACCTGTTTCTAGCTGACAAATAAGATAAAAGAATTGAGGACACACCCACATTCTGTTCTGCCTAGTACCACTGGCATTTCCCTCTATTGGTTCTTACCTCTACCAGCAGGTGAAGGAAGTAATTGTGCTATGTGGTGACTGAGTGAATTTCAGAGATCCTGTAGGAAGTGGGTGATTGCAAGAATGGAGGTGATTTCAGAAAGCCTGGGAATATGGTCCCTCTCTTCCCCATCCCAGTGCTGGGATATCTAACCAAACCAGACATACATGCACAATAAAATTTTTGTTAGGCAAGAAACTACAGAAAGAGTATCTGAGAGGAATTGTCCTGGTGGCCCCACTGAAAGCAACCAAATGAAAACTGAAAACAGAGGTAACCTCAAAACAAACACTACTGGGAACTGTAAATCAACCAAGGTTGAGACCAAAAACCATACAAACCCAGAATTTCCCTCTGGTTCCTTTTCTGCTATTGTCCTTTCCTCTGACACTAGAATCACTAACAATATGTCAGAAGTCCTACTTCACCCAAGAGAATAACCAAAAGACAAACCAATTTAATAAGAGAGCAGGCATGGCTGGAGAGAAAGCTAGAGACCATGAAAGAATTAATGAAAGAATTAAGGCTGGAGAGAGACCATGTTGTGGAGGACTTGAAGGTGGAGAGGTCCATGAGGAAAGACAAGGTTCAACAGATGAACCAATTGAGAGATGAAAAAGAGCAATGGGTGAGATAAGTGTTTGACCTAGAGACCAACATGGTGGAACTTCAAAGGCAGTTGGCAGAGCTGCCCTCCCAGCAGCAGCCTGCAGGACCAACTCAGACCAAACTACAGCTTCAAGCCAAGACCTATTAGTTGCAGAAGTAGCAACAGAAATGAAAGAAACTGTTACATTCAAATGCAGGAAAACTAGAGCCTGATTCTCCAGAATCTGAAGCAGCATGGGTAGCTGTGGTAACTGGAGCAGCAGGGAAAGGCCTGGGATCGGCATGAGCTCGTCAAGACAATGGAAAGAGTACACAAAATCTATCAGCACCATTGAAGAATCCCTTGATTTCTATAAAGAACAGATGGAAGTACTGGATGAGCTATATCAGAAGAAAGATGAGTGTGTCAACCAGCTTTTCCAGGAGGAGAGGGAGAAGAAGGAGCTGCAGGAGCTGCCACTGCTTCTTGCAGATGAAGGCACCTGAGTTTCAGCACAAGATGCTGGCAGCCATCCAGACCCCTGCTGCTGAGGGCTGTTCAAACCTATCAGGCTCCAGGAAGAGGGAAGTTATGAAGGAGCAACAAGATTTTGAAGAGATAAAGCTTGAAGACTATGCGGAGTCTGCCCGAGGAAAGGCTGGGGTACTTTGGCATCTCAAGGACCCCTACTACAGAGAAGATTATGCTACATCAGCCTGCTATTCAGCACCTACATGAGCTTGCAGGCTTGGGCAATGATGGCTGCAGGACAGAGGCAAATGACAACTTGGAGATCAATTTTGCATGAAGATCTGGAGGCTTCCAGATCTTCTTTAACTTACTTTGTTGTGTGAGGACTAGGTGGCATTCTCTCAGGCCTAATTATAATGGGTGAAAGAAGGGAGAAGCCAAACATACCAGAAGCTTCTGGGAGGTGGCCCAAATTCTAGAGACATTTAACAGTCCATTCATTACAAGGAAAGGGGCTCAGGTGTAGGTTTCCACAAAGTTTAAATTCTTTGCAAAGAAAGTGGGAGTGTGATGGCACGGTTTTATATTACTATATTATAGTAATAATGGAAAATGTTTGATTTCACAGTTTAATAATAGAGTATTTTAATTTCATAACATTACATTTTCTTAATTTTTATGCAATATTTAGATATTGTATTGTATACATTGTATCAATCATTTCATGATGTATGTTGTATGACACTAGCATCACTTGGGTTTTTGAAAATGTAAAGAATGCTGAGCTGGGCAATAGTGAATTTTCTTTTTTGTATGTTAAAATGCTACAATGATGATAGTGATATGAAAAAAATAATAAAAACCACGGAAAGCAAAAAAACATTAATGATGAAATCCTGGAACAAAGAAAAGATGTGAGTTGAACAAGTGGAAGTCTAATACAATTGGAGTTCAGACATATGGGTTACAGAAACGTAATACAAAAATAAGAATATAGAATTATGAAATATCTATAGATATTGGATATCTTAATTTTTTAGTGAAACCTACTGATAGGGTATATGTTGAATATTATTGTTGAACTAAAAAAATAAAATTCAAACAAATATGTTACTTAGTCTTTGTAAAGTGGATTAGATTCTGCAGGTGTAATGATATACCTTTGACTCAGGTAATAAATAGAAAATTCAGAAAAAGTTATTCAGTGTTTAACTAAAAAGTAATTGCACGAATTGATCTAAATATCAAATGTATCATCTGTCTTAGATTTTATGTGTATTAACTTAAAATCACATTCCTTTTGAAGCAGAATAAATAGCTGAAATAACATTAATGTCTCAAAAGTATTTTCTTAATTAAAAAATTCCTCCAAGAAAAAGGTTAGTGTAAAAATCACCTTTTCGCATACTCTACAACTGTGGCATGAAAAATTAAACAAAAATAATTTTATATATAGCTCCATATTAATAGCTTTTATGAAATTTTTAATGAATTAATTTAAAATGTCCTTCATTTTTTAAATTAGTTCAGAATTCTTGCATAAATTAAAATCAAAGAAGCTACATTACCAATAGAATATGAATGCAATATTTTTATGAGATCAAAATTCCGATGAGAATAGAAAGATTGAAATGGTTCAAGTGATGAAGCACCTGACAAGTGGGAGGCATGACAATTTCCAAATTAAAAAACTTGGATAACTCCCCAAATGCAAGCTCAGCTAATTTTGAAAACCAAAAGATACAAACTTCCCTACATTCTGGCGGAAAAGTAATTAATGTATAGTACAACAATAAAAGATACAAAAAGGTAAGAAAAAAAAAAGGTTTTCCAATCCTGTACAAATTTCACTTGCACATAACCAAAATACACAACACTTGTCACTGTCTAAGGAAAATGTAAGAGGTATTTCCTTGAAAGAGGATGTTAAAGGTGAGGTTGCCAGGACAGAAATTCCAACTCCAAATGATTTGTAAATTAACTTCCCTAAATGAGAACTCAGGTACACACCCTTTTCAAGGCCCAATCCGCTGAATCAGAGGACCTTTTCCTACTATTTTTGTGTAAGGGAACATTCTTTACACTCTTTTTACCACCTCCCCATTGCTGATCCATTATATAGAGAAGTCTCTGAACCGGGTTGGGGTGTTTCTTTATCTTGACCATGGCAGTGTGAGTTTTTGGAATGTGGCTAAGAGATCCCTTCTCTGAAGATACTCCAATAGCTCTCTCCAATTTTCTGGCAGACTCCTTATTCCAGTGGTAGCCAAGTGTCATAAGTGAAGAGACTCTCTATGTGATGGGAACTCTAAAGCAGAGAACATTTCTCAAATGAAGCAAGCCACCAATACTATAATAATTTGAATTTCTCAGTGCAGTAATCACATTTTTTCATGAAATATGTGGTAACAATGAAATGTTAAATGTAAAAACCAATACCAAATGAACATAAAATAAAGTAGCAACAATGCAACAAGAGAACAAATAAATATTTAATAAATATTTATTGCTATAAAATAAACCCATGCAAAATTGAGTCCCCAGTGACTGCTTTTCACCCTGAAAGGAGTTGAAGATCAGAATAACAACAAAAAACAACACAATACAGTGGGCATTGTTGTTTTACCAGTAATCCTTGCTAGTCAGCAGGCTGAGTTCTGAGGATGGCAATGTATAGGCAGGATTTACAAAAAAATCCAAGAGACTCATCTCCAATTAACCAGCAAAGTAGAGTTGTGCTCACGTGGTAGAAGAAAAAAATTCCCACAAGAACAGGGCTCCTTCCCTAAATTCAAGCCCCAGGACGAGTCTAGAACAAAACTGCAGTACTAGTTTCAGTGACACAAAATTCTAGAGCAGCCTGTATATTAGTAGATCCTGTTATCCATCCTGGGAAGAAAAAAGAAAAAAAACCAGAAACACCTCTATCCTACAGCATAGGGGTGTTGACACTTTCTATTAGATTCGCTCCTAGGAATGATGGACCCCGACACTGCCCAGGCCTTCCAGAAGGAACTGAACTATGCCATCTGTATGAATACTTTCATAGAGCTAGTCACCCTAGAATGCAGTCACAGTTTGACCCGACATTGTGTCTGCCTCTGTTGGGAAGAGACCCAGATGCCAGCCAGGTGCCCTGGGTGCAGGGGACCCTGCCAGCAGAGAGACCTCAAAACCAACATGGTTCTGAGATGCCTGGTGGCCATTGCCAGATGAGGCAGCCTCAGACAGTTCCTGAGCTCTGAGGAGCACACATGTGAGGCACATAAGGAAACCAAGCAGATATTCTGTGAGGTGGACAGGGCCCTGCTCTGTAGGTGCTGCTCTCAGTCTCAGGAGCACAGGGCTCAGAAACACCGTCCCATAGAAAGGGCTGGTGGTGAGCAGAGGGAGATGATTTCCAAGTAGAAACCCAGTGCAATTTACAGGAGAAGAGGAGACTCATCAACCAATGGATTTCGTATGTGAACCTATTCCAAGGCATGACCAAGTATGTTTTAAGAATGCTGCTGCTGGGTATCCAGGAGGTGGAAAGACACCATTCCCAGCTACTGATCAATGAAGGGAGAGCCATGTTACTGCAACTCATACAAAGGAAAACCCAAGTGCTTCAGAAGAAGCATCAGCTCTGGAAAATGCATCAAGAGCTGATTGAAACATACCAGAAGCCAGCTGTGGAACTGCTTCAGGATGTAGAGTTGACCCTAGAAACCAGTGAGTCAGTGTTGTTCTTCATGCCTGTTCGTCTGAGGCAACAGCTCAGTGCCCCTCCCATGCCTGAACTGAGAGAGAAACTCAGCAAGTACCTAGTGGAGATTTCCTTCAATGAATCTATGCAGAATCACGATCCTGGGAGCAGTGTTTGACACGATCATCATTATGCAGATTTGAACTCTGAAGAGTCCCTCCATTTTACTGCATTTGGACGCCAAGTTTTCAGCTCTGGGAAACATTACTTGGAGGTTATTATGCATGACTCTTCCACCTGGGTCCTGGGAGTTGTTAGGGATTCTGCCTTAGGGAGCAACCTTACGGAATCTGAGGACATTTTCCTCCTCTTGTTTGTGAGATGGAACACTCTTTACACCCTATTTATCACCTCCCCATTGCTGCCTCACTATGTAGAGAAGCCTCTGGGCCGGGTTTGTGTGTATCTTGATCTTGACCATGGCAGTGTGAGTTTTTGGAATGTGGCTAATCGTTCCCTTATCTGGAGATACCCCAATGGCTCTCTCTAATTTCCTGTCAGGCTCCTTATTTCCAGTGGTAGACAAATGTGATAAGTGAAGACTCTCTATGTGTTGGGAACTGTAAAGAAGATGATCTTTCTCAAATGAAGCCAACCACTAATACTATGCTAATTTGAATTTCTCAGTAATTCAATAATCCTATTTTTTCATGAAATATGTTGGTAATAATAAAATGTAAAATGTAGACACCAATACTAAATGAAGATAAGATAAACTAGGAACAATGCAATGAGAGCAAATAAATATTCAATAAATATTTATTGCTATAAAAATAAACCCATGCAAAATTGAGTCCCAAGTGACTGCTTTTCACCCTGAATGGAGTTGGAGATCAGAATAACAACAAAAAACAACCCTTAATGCAGTGGGCACGGTTGTTTTACCAGTAGTCCTTTCTACTCAGCAGGCTGAGTTCTGAGGATGGCAATGCATAGCCAGTATTTACAGAAAAATCCAAGAGACTCATCTCCAATTAAGCACCAAAGTGGAGTTGTGGTCACGTGGTAGAACAAAAAAAATTCCCACAAGAACAACGCTCATACCCTAAATTCAAGCCCCAGGAACAGTATAGAACAAAAATGCACTACTAGTTTCAATGATACAAAGTTCTAAAGCAGCCTTTATATTAGTAGATCCTGTTATCCATCCTGTGAAGAAAAAGAGAAAAAAAAAACAGAAACACCTCTATTCTAGAGCATAGGGGCGATTACACTTTCTATTAGATTGGATACTTTGATTAACTTTCAGTACTTATTTCTAAACAAGGTTAAAAAAGGTATACTCAGAGAAAGAGCAATGGAGAAGACGGAAAATGCATGGTTGAACACTAAAGATGAAGGCATGTTTTAAAATAGAAGAAATATTACATCCTTTTGGGGGGTACAAATGAGCAGAACACTAACGTAGGCTATACGATTCATAATAATAACTATGGCAAAGCTTAATTTATATATAGGGCATACTGAGAGTTTAACAAGAGCCACCAATTGTAACAATATAACAGGATGCTGTGCAGGTGTGATGGCTCTTTTTTGGATAATTAATTGTAGTTCTTTTATCTCCTGTTGCATTATCATATGGAATTAAAAATACTTACTTTTTTATTTTCCTTTCACTCTAGATACTTAATTGTTGTGTGTTCATCCCTTCTGTAATTATCTTATTGATGGGCAAAAGCTACTAACTTGAGATTCAATTATTTGAATGTAGGACTAGACTGCTACTTCCCTGTTGGAAATTCAGATATAGGAGAATTTGCTTTCAAAGCTCATGGTTCAACGAACAAGAACAGAAAATGGTCAAGATTGATTCATAGTAATAAATCCTGGAAGGTGAAAGCTTATGTCATCGATGCTACAGAACATACTGCCCTAAAATTAATATCCTAGATAATTTTCTAAAGTTTATAATGAATAGCGTATTAATGATGTGCTCTTGTAAAACACACAAACACACACACACACGAGCATTATTTGGTTCTCTTATCAGTTCATCATATATATTAATTTATCATTTCATTTTAATATAAGCTTAGTCATATATGGTGTTTATTAGCCTTTTGCTCCAGGGACAGTGCATAGATCCTTATTTTAAGCCCCTGGACATTTTCAGGAAAAAATTAAAATGGATAAGTCACAATCGAAAATAGACTTGGAGGAAATAACCTCACATCCAAGGATCTTTTCTAACTCACAGGTGATAGACAGTCAAGTGATTACTGGGATCAGGCTGGTGAAGGAGATGGGCATAGGCGGGTAGCCTTCCAGAAATCCTAACAACGATCACATCTCATCCAAAAGCTAGTCAAATTGGGATATACCTGTCATCTCAGCTATGTACAAAGTTTCGATAAGAAGATCTCAGTTCAGGAGAGCCTAAGCATAAATACAAGATAGTATTCCAAAAATAAACTAAAAATGGTATGGTGTATACAGTTCTGGTATTGTACTGTTGAATTCATACCATTTGTGTAAACACTGTAAACCAATTTATTTAACTCTATATTAATCTTTTTAATAATGCAATGATGTTGGTCCAGTTTTTCAATTTAGAAAACCATAGGCAGGTGTTAATAAACATAAGGTGGTGCTGAATTTATTAGAAGACTATGTGGTCATGTTTCCCTGCATAAATGTGATTATAAAGAATTCAGTGTAGTCTTTATCTTCCCACACATGATTTTTAGGGAGACCTCACCTTCCTATTATAGGATTAAAAGTAGTATTTGTGACTTTGAACAATTTTGGTAGTTTTTTACTGTTGTCCTGTGCACTGCTGTTTTTATTTTTTTCTCATATCCGGAAAAAAGATAAATTACTTGTTGTAATCATGCTCTATTTCCCTGACTTATACATTTAAATTTCTAATATTTATTTCTGTGAAATCTATGTTACCTTCTGAAATCATTCTGATATTTTATCTAATAATACGAACATATACTATTCCATCTTTCTGCAATAATATCTTTGCATTAGTAATTAGTAATACCCTGGATACTGTGTTCTTCATTTCAGAAATTCATTATTATTTTTACTTCTGGCCTAGTTAATACTATTGACAAAAGAGCACAATAAATTAGATGTAGTCAAAATTTTCTACCTTATTTGTCTAGAAGTACTAATAAAACTACTATATTCTTGTTTGTGTTATGAATTTGTGGCATATATTGTTAGTTATTCTTTATTTTTGTTTAATTAATTTATTTATTTTATTTGCTAGTTTTAAAAAAATTATTTGAATAGTTAAGGGAGTTGTCCTTCAATAAAGCAGTTCGTGAATACAATGCATCTTGATCGCTAATATAACCCCTTTTTTAACATTTCCACTCATCTCTCCCAACTGCTTATTCTCTGATTTTTCTTAATTTTCTAGAATATGCATTGAATTTTTTTTACTAGATCCTACTTTACACCAATGTATATGTTCTATGTCTACTTTCATTGTAGAACACTTCAATTTTATGCCTAGCAGGAGAGACTGTGCAACTCCCCAATTCCAGAACATTTATTTTTACCTTTGTTAATTAAAGATTATCT
Organism: Dipodomys ordii; assembly: GCF_000151885.1. Classification (NCBI taxonomy): domain Eukaryota; kingdom Metazoa; phylum Chordata; class Mammalia; order Rodentia; family Heteromyidae; genus Dipodomys; species Dipodomys ordii. Next base: position 871,720 of record NW_012267455.1, read on the forward strand.
AGTTTTCCATTTAAAAATCACTTTATGTATCATTGGAAAATGTTATATTTGTTAAATTAATCATATAAAATTTGGGGATTCTTTGTATTTTGAACGTATATTCAATCATCATCACCTTGGAATTTCTTCAAATATTCATCATTCACAAAGAATTCTCATACATGACTGCAGCTACCTTGAATTCTCCTTAGACTTCCAACCCCAAAAACACTATGCCTGATTTTGATGATTCAAAAATTTGATGAAAATCAAATCATTTTATGCGTTATTTTGTGTCTGGTAGCCTGTTGTCAGTGTTTCCAGCTAATATCAATTCTCCATTTCTCTTTTTTACTTGTTAATTGTCTACTTCATTAGTATAAGATGTTTTGTGATCTGTATTCCTATTGGTCAGCCTGAAAGTTTTTTTTCAATTCTTTCACTATCATTGATAATATTGCTGTGATGATACACAAGTTTTGAACGTAAGTGTATAAAAACCATAGACAAAATTTCTAGGCTTTACAAAGTTTCCAGGCTGTTTGGTATTTCTGTAACTATCTTCGTGAGGAACTTTTACACTAATTTCCAAGATGAATGTGCTATTTTACAGTGTATGAGAGCTTCAATTTCTTTACATCCTTGCCAAACCTACTAATGCACATCTTCTTTTACCCATTCTTGTGAGTATGAAATGACACCTCATTTCTATTTTATAAGTGATTTTACATTTGCTAATGTTATTAACCTCCTTTTGTCGGTTTACACATTGTTGGATTAAAAATTAAATTCAAATTCTTTTCCCATTAATTGAGTTACTGATCCATTTTTTCCTTGTTCTCCAATTCTTTTCTTTTGTAATAGGAATGTTTACACCATGTTATTATATATAGAAAACATGGTGCTCCTCCTCCTCTCTGTCAACCTCTTCCTCTTCTTCTTCTTCCTTTGTTTTTTCTCCTTCTTCTTCCTCTTTCTCTACTTCCTTCTTCTCCCCTTTCTCTTCTTCCTTCCTCTTACTCCCCCTCTTTGTTTCCTCTTCTTCTCTTTATCTCTTCCTCTTCTTTATTGGACCGAAGCTTCATATTTTCCTAGAAACACTCTACCAGTTAAAATTGGACCATCCTAGATTGTTTTTCACATAGGATTTAGTGCTTTTACTCAGGCTTCCCTAGAATTATGATCCTCCTGTCCTCACTCTGAGCAGCTTTAATTAAAAGCATGTGCCTTTATACTTGGCATATAATTGGTTGTGCATTTTTTAATTTTTTGGGGGGTTCCGGTCATGGGGCCTGAACTCTGGGCCTGGGCGCTGTCCCACAGCTCTTCAGCTCTAGGCTAGTGCTCTACCACTTGAGCCATAGCGCCACTTCCAGCTTTTATCTTTTTGCTTATGTGGTGCAGAGGAATCAAACCCAGGGCCTCATGCATGTAAAGCAAACGCTCTACCACTGAGCCACCTTCCCAGCCCTATTTTGCTTTATTTTCATGCTCTCAGCTAAGAATTTTCTTTGAGTCTCTGTGGACATTTTGAACCTAGAATTTTGAATGATGTTGGAAGTCAAAGCTAGAAAGAATTTTGGAGAGAGGCAATGCATTCTGTTAGCTCGCCTTTTATGCTTGTGTCAGAAGATGAATGTGGGCCTTTTGGAGACAAAAGTGGAATGTTTTTGGATAAGGAGATGTGTATGGGTGCTGGGTTCAATCAAATGGTTAAGTAATATTGTCACTTTGCTTGGATTGAAAAATATGCAGGAAAGCAATACCATACACTACTAGGTGTATGGGTGACTGAGTTCTCAGAGAAATTAAGCTACAGTGGAAAAACACAAGTTGATTGTGCAATATCCTGAAATCTGAGCACTTAGAATTAAAGGAGGGAAAATGAGAAACACACTTGTTCAGTAGTTCTCTCTGCTTCCAAATCACCAAAATGTGTTACTTATTTCCTCTGCTTGGCCATTTTGTCTCAACCAAGATCAACTAAAACTATTAACTGTGAAGCAACATAGCCTTCCCTTCTTTAACTGGTTTTGTATAGGTTATTTTTCAGTGATGAAAGTCTAACACATTGTTGAATTATATAAATTGATTAATAAACATTTTGAACTAAGTGATTAGAATTTACTCAGTTATAATGATGAAAATTGACATGCATTTTTAGATAAGAATGACTGCCACAGTTTTGCATCAAAGATTTCTGAGCATAGAAATGCATAATACATTACTCAGAGGAATCTTCTGGGAATAAAATCATTGCAATTTTTTTAAATCAGATAATGTAGGTATAATTTTGAGAAGATAATTTAAGTCCACTTGGTGAACTTTGAGAAAACAAGGACGAAAAGCTATTTTAATTGGAAAAAGTGTGTTATCTATTAAAGCTATATGAAACGCTATTTTAAAAAAGAAATTCATGTAAATAGGATCTCATATCAAAAGGTACCAATTAAGAGCTTTACGATTCATACAAGTATGAGATAATTAGGACTAGGTTAGTATAAATAGGAAGAGATGATAAATTGATATAAAGAACACTTAAGGAATACAAAATTTTTATTTTCATCTTTATCAAAATCTTTTTTTATATTTATGTACTATATATCCTATATTAATATCTATATGTGTGTATATATACATACATGTGTACATATACATGCATTCACAAGCCTCATGACCGACAAAAAACCCCAAACAAATAAACCCCCATGAGAAATATAGTGAAAAAAACACGAATTCAGATATCAAAATGGGTGTGGTGGGGTCAAGGGGAAAGACTAGACAAATGAAGAGGAAAAGGGGAAGAAATTGCAGGAAAGATTCTAGTGCATAGCCTACAAAACAGAAGGGGATAGCAGAAGAAAGATAGGTGACAATGTTAAAAGAGGAGACACTGATCAAGGCATATTGTGTTCATAAGCTGCTTTATTAACTGCCAATGCTTTTGTCCAATTACTTAATGATAAGACTAAAAAAATTAAAATAAATTACAACTTTTAGCCAGTTACCTGTGGCTCATAACTATAAATCTAGCTAATCAGGAAGTTGATATTTTGAAGCCAGTCCTTGTAGAAAAGTCTTAAGAAGGTTATCTCCAATTAACCAGCATAAAGCTGGAAGTGAAGTTTTGGCTTAAGTATTCATCCACCAGTATCAAGTGGAAAAGCGAAAAGAGAGCATGAGGTCCTGAATTAAACCCTGGTACAGTTTCCAACATGTAACTCTTAAGTAAAAATTTATTCAAAGAAAATATTTTAGGGTAAATTTGGATTTTTTTATGGGAAAGGCTGGCAATTAATATTACTTCTCTAAATTTTGTAGCAATCATTTGTTAAGGCTAGTTGGTATTTTAATTAATGAGTTGACATTTTGAGGTTATAATTTTATAAACCTACACAATACTGGACTAAGTAGGAATGACTCCATTTCAATGTCTTTTCTTTCTTTTTCTTATTTATTGTTCGTTTATTGTATATTTATTTATTGACATGTCTTAGGGCTGGAAGTCTGGGCCTGGGCTCTGTCTGTGAGATCTACTACTTGAGACACAGATCCACTTCTGGCTTTTTTTTTGATGGTTTCTTGGGGATACGAGTATCATAGATTTTCTTGCGAAGACTTGCTTTGAACCTCTATTCTCAGCTATCCTGAGATAGCTAGAATTCCAGGCATTTGCAACCAGCACGTGGCATTCAATTTTAATTAGTAAAAATATTAAAAGGTACACTGGCAAAATATCACAGTAAAAATATTAAATTTTATTTTGAAAATTTCATTATATAATCACATTTATTAAGATAAAATATTTCACATTTTAAGTAATTTGTTGCAGGTTGAATCTGATTATTGAAATCATGTTTCTATCCTTTAATTTGTAGATGACTATTTAATCATGCATTTAAGTGATCAGAAAAGTTTATTAGATATTCAAATAACTATTCTCTGTATGTTGTATGTTTTTTGAGTTTGTTACAAATATAGTATGCCACTACTTTTTTTGGGGGGGAGTCCAGTCATGGGGCCTGAACTCTGCGTCTGGGTACTTTCCCTCAGCTGTTCAGCTCAACGCTAGTGCTGTATCACTTGAGCCACAGCGCCACTTCCAGCTTTTTTCTTTTTGCTTATATGGTGCTGAGGAATCCAACCCAGGGCCTCAGGCATGCAAGGCAAGTGCTCTACCACTGTGCCACTTTCCCAGCACCCTAAGTCACTACATTTCATTCAAATGAGTTTTGTGGTCATATAATTAAAAATAACCTATAATAAAGTCACTACAAAAAAAGGCAACTCTGTTGCACAAATGCAGTATTGGGTGATAAAGACTATAAGGTGCAAACAATCAAACCAGTAAGAAGTTATACACATATTACTTACACTTCAGAGTGTACACTGTGTGTGTGTTTGTGTGTGTATTTAATGTAATTTTTTAAAATAAGTTTTTTATCGTGAAAATACTGTACAGAGGGGTTAGAATCAATTGAGCAAGGTAATAAGTACATTTCTTATCAATCATTATTGCCTCCTCCTTTGTTTGTTTTTCCTCTATCATCCCTTCCCTCCCATCTCCACAACTACATTCCCAACATAACTCATTCCCCCTACCCATTACCATGCCCCCTCCACAAAAACATTGTTTTTTTTCCCTTTCCATCCATAAATTATAACATCAAATACAGAGAAAACAGGTGTTATACCATGGGAGAGGGCCATAGAAAGCAACAAAAAAAATCACCTTGTAAATATGTTAGAAATAATAGCAAGAAAGAAAAACAACTTGAGTCCTTATCTTGGGGTTCATTTTGCCTAACATCAAGTTATATGATCTTTTCTGCTTGTTTCAGATATATACTAGTTGTTTGAAATAAGGGAACCTATAGAACCTATGTTTCCTTAGACCTGGCTTACTTCACTTGATATAATTTTTTCCAGGTCTTTCCATTTCCTAACAAATAGGGCAATGTCATTCTTTCTGATGGAGGCATAGAATTCCATTCTGTATATACACCACATTTTCTTTTTTATGTTTTGTAACTTTAGTTTTTGTACATTTTTATTGTAAAAATACTGTATTGAGGGCTTATAATTACATGAGCAAGGTAATAAATACGTTTCCTGTGGAGCATTGTTTCCTGTTCCTTTGTTTTCCCCTAACATCCCTTCCCTCCCACCTCCACAACTAACCCCCCCCAAAGTTGTAAAGTTCATTTTCAGTATAGGGTCTTGTGCATCTCATTGTTTTAATGGGTCAACCTGTATTCTTATTTGAGCATTTTTTTATTCCCATCCCCTCACCAAATTGGAGAGATGTATATACATGGTGCAGGGCACCGACATCAAATACAATGAAAACTGGGGTTATATTGTGGGGGAGAAACATACAAAACATACAAATAAACAAAACAATCACAGGGTACATTATAAATACATTAGAAACAATAGCAAGAAAGAAGAAAAACCACTTGTATCCCCAACTTAGGGTTCATTTTGCTTAACATCATCTTATATACTCATCTGAACATAGCTTTTGACCTTTTCTACTTGTCCTACACATGTACTAGTTATTGCAAATAGGGAAACCATGGGACCTACGTTTCTTTGGGTCTGGCTTACTTCACTTAATATAATTTTTTCAAGTCTTTCCATTTCTTAACAAATGGGGCGATGTCCTTCTTTCTGATGGAGGCAAAAAATTCCATTGTGTGTGTGTGTGTGTGTGTGTGTGTGTGTACCACATTTTCTCAATCCATTCATCTACTGAAGGGCATCTGAGTTGGCTCCATATCTTACCTATAGTAATAATGCTACGATAAACATTTAGGCTGGTAGCTTTAGTATGGTCTTGCTTGTGATCATTTGGGTAAATGCCCAAAAGTGGGATTGCTGGGTCATAGGGGAGCTCTATGTGAAGTCTTTTGAGGAACTTCCATACTGCTTTCAAAAGTGTTTGAACAAGTTTACACTCCCAAAAACAATGCAGTAGGGTTTCCTTCTGGCCACATCCCCTCCAGCATTTTTTGTTATTAGAGTTCTTCATTATAGCTATTCTAACTGGGGTGATATGAAACCTCAATGTTGTTTTGATTTGCATTCATGTTATGGCTAGAGAGGTTCAGCATTTTTTCATGTGTATATTGACCATCCTTCTTTCCTCTTCACAGAAGCTTCTCTTTAAGTCTTTAGCCAACTTATTTATTGGGCACTTGTTTCTTTGAGGATTTATTGTTGAGGGATTTAATTTTTTATGTTAAAGGTATATTTTAGATATGAGACCCTTGTCTGTTGTATGGCTATTGAAGATCTTCTCTCAATCCGTGGGCTTTCTATTAATCTTACTAGCTATATCCTTTGCCATGCAGAAGCTCTGCAATTTCATGCAATCCCATTTGTCCAAACTTTCTTTGATTTGTTCAGTTTTTGGTTCTTGATTACGAAAATTTCTACCTGTGCCCAAGAGACCTAGGATTTTCCCTATTCCATCCTGTAATGTTTTCAGAGTGCCTGCTTAGACTCAGAAGTCTTTATTCCATTTGGAGTTGATTCTGGTGCAGTGTGATATATAAGGATCTACCTTCACTTTTTTTCAAGTGATTAACCAATTTTGCCAGCACCATTTACTGAAAAGGCTGTTTTCTTCCATTCTAATATTTTAGGTAGCTTATAGAAGATTAGATGGCTATAGGTCTGTGGGTTCTTTTCTGAGTTTTCATTTCTATTCCATTGATTCTTGTGCCAGTACCAAGCTGTGTTGATTACTATGGCTTTATAGTAGAGTTTGAAATTTGGTATTGATATTCCTCCAACACTGTTCTTTCTGTTAAGGATCATTTTTGCTATTCAGGGTCCTTTATTGTTCCCTATGAATTTTTGGATTGCCTCTTCTATTTCCTTGAAGAATGAGGTGGGAATATTAATAAGTATTGCATTGAATTTACAGATAGCCTTGGAAAGTGTTGCCATTTTCACGATGTTAATCTTTCCAATCCAGGAGCATTGGAAGTTTTTCAACACTCTAAGTTCTCTTTTGATTTTCTTTTTCAGGTTTTTAAAGTTTTCATCATAGAGGTCCTTCACTTCTTTGGGTAACATAATTCCTAGGTATTTTAGTTTTTGTGGGGTATTATGAATGGAGTTGCTTTCCTGATTTCAGCCATGTTTTTCTTATTGTTGACATAAAGAAAAGCCATTGATTTTTGAGGGTTAATTTTATACCCTGCTACTCCGCCAAAATTTGAATCAGCTTGAGTAATTTGTGACTGAACTCTATGGGATTCTTAAAATACAAGATCATGTCATCTGGAAAGAGGGTGAGTTTTACTGCATTTTTCCCTATTTGTATCCCTTTTATTTTTGCATCTTGTCTTATTGCTGTAGTTAGGGATTGTAATACTAAATTGAAGAGAAGTGGAGAGATTGGACATCCTTGTCTCATTCCTGACTTTAGTGGAAATATATTTAGCTTTTCACTATTGAGTATAATAATGGCTATAATTTTGTCATATACAGCTTTTATTGTATTGAGGAATGTTCACTGGATTCCTAGTTTATCCAGAGCCTTCATAATAAAGGGGTGATGGATCTTGTCAAGTGCCTTTTCTGCATCTATTGATATAATCATGTGGTTCTTATCTTTGATTTTGTTGATGTGATGAATTATATTGATTCATGTATATTGAACCAGATTTTCATCCCTGAAATGAATGCTGTCTGTAATGTATGATTTTTCAAAATAATTGTTGAATTCAATTGGCCAAAATTTTGTTGAAAAGTTTTGTATCCATGTTCATCAAAGACATGAATCTATAGTTCTCTTTCTTTTATGAGTCCCTGCCTGGTTTTGGGATGAGAGTTATGATGACTTCATAGATAGAGTTTGGTAGTAAACTTTCTCTTTCAATTTCAATGAAGATTGGATGGAGTATTGGTGTGAGTTCTCATTTGAAGGCCTTGTAGAATTTTGCTGTAAATCTATCCAGTCCTGGGCTTTTATTAGATGGGAGGTCTCCTATTGCTGCTTCTATTGATGTGCTTGATATGGGTGTGTTATGTTGGTTCAGCTCATCTTTGTTTAGTTTTGGCATGTCGATATTTGCTAGGAAATTTTCCATTTCTTCCAGGTTCTCAAACTTATTAGCATAAAGGTTTGAGAAGTATTCCCTTATAATATTTTGGAACTTGGTTGTTTCTCTGTTGATGTTTCCAATTCTCATCTCTGAGTTTGTTTATTTGGGTATGTTCTCTTCTTTTTCTGATAAAATTTGCTAAAGACCTGTCAATTTTGTTAATTTTTTCAAAGAACCAATTCTTTGTTGTGTTGAATCTTTTTATGATTTTTTGGATCCGAATTCATTTAACTCAGATTTAATTTTAATTATTTCTTTTCATCTGCTGGATTAGGGTTTAGCTTCCTGTTCTTTTCAAAGAGGTTCAGATGTCTCATTAAATTGTTGGTTTCAGATTTCCCAATTTGTTGATGTAGGAACTTATAGCTAAATTTTGCCTCTGAATACTGCCTTTGTTGTGTCCCAGAAGAGCTGCTAATTTGTGTGTTCATTTTTGTTGAATATCATGCACATTTGAATTTTCTTACTAATATCCTGCATGGCCCACTGTTGATTCAACAGTGTGTTTTTAAGTCTCCATGTATTACAGGGATTCTTTGGTGGCTTTTGGTTTTTAGTTCTAATTTTATTCCCTTATTGTCTGAGATAATGCAGGGAGATCTGCTTTGAGTATCACAAAACAGGGACATTGCTGTTTCCTCTAGTTTGGAGATGCTGTGTTGAAGCTAGGTTCTGGGTAGTGTTTAGACCTTTCAGCAAATATTAGCTGAGAGGCTAGTTCCTGAGACACACAGAGCCCAACCTGGATCCATTTTCAGGGATTATGTTTATGAATTTCAATTGATTGCCTATGCTATAGTAGGGAGGGGCAACCTCTGGCTCTGTTTACCCAGTGAAGAAAGTCACTCCTCTGCAGGCGGAGCTATCTCTGCTTGGGCAGGGTGACTTTCCCCTGGGTGGAGCCTCACCTCGCAGGTTAGGTCAGGTTACTGCGACCTTCTAATAGCTACAATTGTATTCTTCCAAGGCCTGGGTTGGAACTAGCTGCTCTGCTGGCCTTTGTCAGTATCAAAGATGGAGATCCCTTCCAGTGGTCAGAGAGGAGCTGCCTTTCTACTGTAACTCTGTGAGAAGGAGTGAAGATGTCAGGGTTCTACTCAAACCAGAGTCTTGGTTCCTTGGAAGTCCCTGTTCTGCAATCAGCAGGATAAATATTTCTGCTCCTTGCCAGTTCTTGCTGGTGTTGAGTAGAATCCGCTCGCAAGCTGCCTCTGGTGCCTTTGTCCCAGACTTTCTCTGTTGGTATGGTTGCCACAGCTGCCTCTGCAGCTTCCATCTCAGCCACAGCAGCCACAACAACCGCTATTGGCAAGTGCTCAGATCTATCTCCATGACCAAGCTGCCTGGATTTTCCCTCTCTGGCCAAACTCTCTGTACTGTGATGGCACACTTGATGTGATTCTCTAACCTAAGACTGTTCACTGGAACACTAAAACTGTTTTCTATGAGAGAGCGTGTTTAGCCTCCAGCTTCTTTTCTGCCAAATCCTCTAGTCTCTTAGTGTAATTTTTATCTTCATAAAAGCTAAAAACAATCTATGCTAACCAGGAATGAAATAATAGTGGATACCACAAATATAAGTATATTCTCAGAGAAAGGACATATTTAGAATATAACAAAATAAAAATTCTGAAGACAACCGAAATAAATATCAAAATATATGATTAACAGAAAAGTGGACCAAACTGAGGACAAGATTATAACATCAGAATTCAGGTGAGAAGAATATGAGTGAAAAATTATTGAATGAAAGAAAAAATATTAGAGACAAGTTAGTAAACGTAAAGTTTCAGAATACAGTTGATTCTCAGATTTCAATAGGGTCTTAAAATAAACATCTATGTCAAAAATATTGAGTCATTGTTTGTCTGGATGCTCCTTGGCTTATTATGAGGCTACCTGAAGATAACGCTACCGTCAAAATCAAGAACTATAAACTGAAATATTGGAATTCATTGATTATTAGTCTGCATATTAGGAATCCTAGTAGAAATGGAAAAGAATAGATATGAAGCAATTTTTGAAGACACAAAATTTAATCATGGCCCCAAATCCATTCATATATCAATCATGTAATCATGTTATAAACACAGAGTACAATTAAGACCAAATCAAAACAAAATAAAAATAATACTCCTACGGGTTTCCTAGTTAAAATGTTATAAAGTAAGCATATGGGGAAGAAAGCAAGTCATGTTCCCTGTAAAGACCAAATGATGTGCTAATAGTCTAGGATAGAGCTTGAATATATGCTTTCTCAGAACGTTCTGGTGAATTTGAATCACATTGTGATGTGTTGAGAGGTGGGGATTAATGATGTACAAAAAGGCTAGAGAGAAGTGACTTTCACACATTCTTTTATCCCCCATACTGTGATTATGTGCACAATTGACATTTGTCCCCTTCAAGGACAGTCTTATAAGTTCCATTTGACAGCAGAAAGAGAGAGGGGGGAGAAGGAGAGAAAGAAAGAGAGGGAGAGGAGAGGAGAGAGACTCTCATCTGACACTAAAACAGCCAGCACCATGCTTTTGCTAGTCACCACTTCTAGAGCTCTGAGGATTAAATTTCTATTCCTCATAAATTATCTAGCCTCTTATAACTTGTTATAATAGCATAGCCAGGCTGAAACATTCAATAATCCATTAGGAACTATGACTAGCAGATGATAGTCTTTATTGAAAGTTACTAAAACCTAGGATTCTATTTGAAAGAGAAGCAAACCTTAGAAATGAATATACAATAAAAAGTTCAGATGAAAACTGAGAAAATTTGTCAGTAGAAACATTACTCTAAAAGAAGCAATAACATAACCTTCCTACCAAACAAATGAAAAGGAAATCATAAGACGAGCTTAAAAATATAACTTTATTGCCCCATAGTCTCAGAATACATTCAACTATGGAACAGCCTTACCAAATGTCTAGGTGTTCACAGTTCAAAAGAACTTCTCAATTGTAATGCACTAAATCAAATCAATAAGAAGTTCTCTATCCACTCATTTCCTCATAAAATATGTTTTTATTATTTTTACTTGGAGACTGAACATTTTAAAACTTAAGTAGAATGTGCATTTTAACTAAACAAGTTCATATTTTTTAAAGATTAATTTACTATCTAATATTCTTGGTTCAGAGTTGATCACAGATTTTTTAATTTTCTAACACATTTAGTTCAAGTTCAGTATTAATTCAATCTAAAATTGCATGACTACTTATTGTAGAGTAAATGCTGTGATATATCAGACATGAATTGTAATATACACTAGAACTTGTTGCTAAGTAACAAATACTTATTATCAAGAGCATGATATTACATCAATGGAACACAGACAGAGCCAGGAAATGATCTTGGAAGGAAGAGATCATTCTATCAATAGGCTCCCATTACAGACTACAAGAAATTTAATGGTTCAGGTTTTCTGCCATTAAGGCATCCCTATCTTCTGGAAAACATGCATTTCAATTTTATCTATTCTAAATCGCCATTGCACTTTAAAAGATTAATATGAGGTCCACAGAATAGCACTTTAGAAATAAAATATTCCTTTTGCAGGTGCAGCCTGTCAAGTTGCTAACATTTAGATATGCTTTCACAGTGCTTAGAAACCTTCCTGGGGAAATGAAGCCTGTAATTGTGGTAGTCACCTGAAAACATGCTTTGAATATTTTTCAGAGCCATGGCCAGTTTTCTTCTAGATTACTTATGATAACTAGTGCTAAGATATATACAGATCAAATATTTACTGATATAAATAAACAAGACTTATCTGAATCTCTTTTTGATGGAAGCTATTTTATGGTAATAAGTTCAAATGTATTTAAAATTCCTTTAATCTTATAGCTGTCTATGAAAATGTATGACATATATATATATATATATATATATATATATATAAATGATTAGCTGCCATGGTGGCTCAATCCTGTAATATTAGCCATTTGGAGGGCAGAGATTGGGAGATTACATTTCAAGCAACTTCAGACAAAAAAAATTAGTTCACAAGAATCCATCTCAACCAATGTCTGGGTTTGGTGGGTTTGCCCATTATCCTGGAGCAAAATGTGCAAAGTCTGGGCACAATACTTGCATGCCTGATGTTTCTAGTTCCATGGAGAGGCACAAGCAGGATCTTTACAAAGCAAGGAGGACCGAGCACGAATTGAAGCCCTACCTTGAAAAATAGCCAAATCTGAAGTGCCTTCCTAGCAAGGACAAAGCCATGCACTGAAATCTAAACATCACCTGAGCGGGGAGGGAAGATCATAGTTATGTGTCCTGTAATGCACCCTGAACATTATTTTCACGCTAATGGCTTGTAATTCATCTACTCAATTGATTATTTTGCTAGTGAGAAATATTGTGTGTCTCAAGGCACAGACAGGGGTTTTATTTTTGTTGTATGTTTTGTACCATAATTAGACATGAAATCAGAGCCTGGTATTCTAACACTTGAGCCACACTTCCTCTTCCAAATTTTGATGAGTAATTGGGGAGAAAATTTTAAGGACTTTCTTGTTCCTGCTGGCTTTCAGCTCTAATCCTCAGATTCATAATCCTGAATATATAAAATTTCAGGCATGAGCCACTAGCACCAGCCGAGGCACAGATTTTGTTTGTTTTGGTTTGTTTTTTTGGTTGTGGGGCTTGAACTCAAGTCTTGGGGGCTATTCTTGATTCTCTTTGTGATCAAGGCTAGCACTCTACCATATGAGCCACAGTGCTACTTTTGGTTTCTGAGTGGTTAATTGGAGATAAGTAAGAGTTTCATGGGGACTTTTTTGCCCAGGCTGGCTTCAAACTGTGATCCTCAGATTTCAGCCTCCTAAATAGCTAAGCTTATAGACATGAGCCACTGTGTCTGACTAAAGGCACCCTTTTATACCAGAAAGGATAACAACATTCCTGCCACAAATGTGTCTATTATTATTATTATTAATGTGGAAATAGTAGAAATTTTCCTTAGGAACGCTAACAAAACAGTAACATTATTATTTCTACTTAACTTGATATTACAATTATTAGTCAGTGAGAAAAAATGCCAGAAATGTCATAAAATATATCAAGATGGAAAAGAAACTCAAATACAACTTATCACAACTGGTCAAATTAACACTAGGCAAACTGTCAGCTTAATCTCTGAATATTTATTAGAGATAATGGTAGTCCCAATAATAGTGTTTGCTATAAGTTCATCACAACAGAAACATACAAATCAAAAAGTTCAGACATAAATCTTAAAATATAATTTCAATATCACAAAACATTAAAATATCAATGAACAAAAAATATAGTACATGCAATATTTTTTACAGAAAATATAAAATATTTTAAAAAGGCTGAAGGAATTCCTACTTAAAAATTAGGATAAATTATGTGCATGATGCATAATAATATACAGGTATAAATGGTGTCCAAATTTATAGGTAAAATTATTGTTGTTTGAATTAACCTCTTAAACTGTCCCATGGGGATAGCTACCAATAGTAATATTTATGACCAATCGTAATAATTATGTGAAAGAAGAAGTGAAGTACTGAAATATTCTTGACTAAGAAATGAAGACAGAATCAGTACCAGTGGATAACAGCTGTAATCTCAGCTACTCAGGCGTCAGATTTGAAGATCAAAGCAGACCTGGCAGAAAAGTCTCACAGTCTTCTGTCTCTAAACAGAAAAAAATGAAATAAACATAAGCTGAAATATATCATCACAGAGATATTTGATTTATTTACTACAAATCATGATAAACTTCCTGGTAAGAAATGTGGTGGTTTTTGAGTAGGGGACAGTTTACCAAATTGAGGTAATTCAGAAGCTAGAAATAATTCTTGAATGCTCAGACCTCAGTGCCTTTGCAGATCTCAATAGAAAAATAAATTGTTATGATAAATGTAGAAGAATAATCAATCATTTTATGTGAGCAATGGAAGAATGAAATAACCCTTCATATGATATGCAGACATTAATTCATAAGAAATTTAATACAAGCTGGGTGCTGGTGGCTCATGCCTGTAATCCTAGCTACTCAGGAGTCTGAGATCTAAGAATCATGGTTCAAAACCAGCCCAGGCAGGAAAGTCCGTGAGACTCTTATCTCCAATAAAAACCACTAGAAAACTGGAAGTGGTGCTGTGACTCAAGTGGTAGAGTGATCTCCTTGAGCTGAAGTGCACAGGAACGGCACCCAAGCCCAAAGTTCAAGTCCCAAAACCGACCAAAAAAAAAAAAAGAAATTGAATACATTAGTGGAATTTATAAAAAGTAAATCCCAGTTATCATAAAATTCTCTAGGTTTTCATGTTAGAGCCTTGTATGATTCAGATAGTACACATTAACATCAGTTTTGTTCATACAGATAACATAATGTTGCTTGTGGAAAGATATAGGGATGATAATCATTACATGACTGATGTGAGTAATCCTAAAATATTGAGGAGACTGAAATCAGAGGCCTGACTGGTCAGACAAACTTGATAGTCTCTCATCTCGAATTCACCAGCAAAAGTTAGAGGTGAAAACATTGATTGATGATTAGAACACTAGCTGTGAGCAATAGTCCAAGGCTCTGAGTTCAAGCCTCAATACTAGCACAAATAAAGGGGAAAAGTATAGGTATAGGTACCTAAGGTATAAGTAAGCTGAGAAAGGAAACTTACAAACATATATTACTAATTAAGGATTAAGGGATTAGTCCCTAAAGTGTATTTTTATGTATATAGTGTCTATAAAGCCACTGAAAGGCATAATATGTAAATATTTTATAAAAGGAGACCTAAGATGCTGAAACATTTCTGGGAGACTCCAAAACTTAGCAATATGAATAAGTATGAAATTTCAGAATTTGGTGTGACACTCCTTTGTAAACCATAGGTGGCCCATAATGAGCAAGTTATTTATCAAAATTCCTACTTAACTTTGAAGGATGTTTTTAAAGTTACCTTTCAGGAGACTATTTGGAATTCCATAACTGTTATGATGATGACTAAGCAAAGAGATGTTCTTTAAGCAAAAAGCTTTCTTCTTCTTTCCGTTTATTTCTTTAGTTATGTATATATAACTTTAACCATTTGTTCAACTACACCTTTTGCTAGTTTGAGTATATACATGCACCTATTTTATTCCTGTACACCTGTCTTTCATCAGTATGACTGGTATTCACTCAATTACATACATGTATAGGAAAAGAGAAAGATTCTTACTCTGCCACATCTCATAAACTGAATATTACCTCATTTTTCGGGTTCCCTTAATACTTGTTAAGTATCTGTTCACTATGCAATTACCATTCCACTTAAAAGAAATCTATCTTCTACTCACTTGTTTGCAACTTTTCTTCAAATTGGAGCTCAGTTAATTTGAGTTAGTACACAATTGTGCTTCTTAATTTCTCAATAGAAAGTCATTCTTTGGAAAGAGAAAGCATGGGATGTGCTTCATTTCTCTAAATTTCCTTATTAAATTTCTTGTAATGGTATTCTTTCCTGTGTGGACTTCATCACACATATTTGGGAGCATATATATAGGCTGTAAGCATATTTTCATTTAACATGTGTTCTGGGTCTCATCTGTGAAGAAAAGGATATTTACAGGTGGACAAAGCAATGTGCTTGTTTTGAGAAAAGCCTAAGTGTAATCTTTTTTTCAATATATACAGCAAACGGAATACATTTTTTTCTGAGTAAATATAACAATGTGTTAAACTTTGTGATATTCGAGATTAAATGATGAACAATTATCCCTTTAGAAAAAAGTAGATTTGTCGAAGCAGATGTTATTGAAACAGACTTTGAAATATCTGTAGGCTTTAACAGGAGACTAGAATCAATTTGTCTCTCTCAACAGTGCCTGCTTTAAGACTAACATGTTAGACATATGAGAGACTCAGTGCTGTTCAGTTTCTGTCTTCTGATTAGTAGATTATTTCATGTATCATTTTGTCTGGAAGATAAGTGATTGCAAAACCATTTTATTACTACTAGGGGGGGGGGTTAGTGCCTGTACTGGGGCTTGAGATTAGGTTTTGGATACTGTCACTTGGCTTTTTCACTCAAAGCTAGTGCTCCACCACTTGAGCCATAGCTCTATTTCTGTCCTTAGCTGCTTGATTGAAGATAAGTCTCAGGGACTTCACCACCCAGGCTGGCTCTCATTCCAGCCTTCTGAGTAGGATTATATGCATCACCTTTATATATTTACATCAACATTCTGGAATATATACGTTCTTTCTAGCTTGGGCCAAAGTCCTCAAGGTTCGTCCCATTACCAATCTTAGTAAATAGCAAATATTCATTCAGTAGAAGCATTCAAAAAGAAATTTATTATTATCTTACATATGTAACCGCAGCCCCTCTGTAAATCACCTTTACAATACAAATAGAAAAAAAAGCATAGTATGCAATCATTTATTTAAACAGTTTGGCCAAAGAGCAGAAAATAAAAAATGAAAAAGGTAAAATACAGCATATCAGTAGGAAAATGAAGGCATGACTATAGATCATACAAATAAAAATAAGAACAGATGGTTTAAATAGAACTTGTTATACATTTACCAGTTGAAATAGACCAGCCTGATTCAGGACATGTTTGCATTACAAAACTTGTAATGACATTACTTCTTACATCAAATACTCACCAAAATAATCACATTACTTTCTATAAATAAGTAGAAAACAATGCCACTAATGCCTTCTAATATCAAACATTATATTATTCTCCAAAAGAAATCAGAAATAACTTATGTGATTTTTTACCAATTCATTAAAATTTTAATTTTATGTTCTTTATGATAAAAATAATACCTATTTAGAGGGTTGTCATGATTAAATTATTTTGTTCATGTCAAAATAGGTGATATAGTTTGAAAACAATGCCATTTTTATTAGGAGCAATGTATCCATCAGGGAAAGTTTTATCATCACAAATATACTTTGTGTTTGTACTAGGGTATGTGTTCACATTGATACTAAGTAATAGAAGATGTGTTTGCCAATAAGCCCATGAATAACTGATAAATTCATCTTAACCACATACTTAACTAGAATTCTCATATTAAACTATCTTATCAAATTGCTAAACTTTATAAAACTTTATTTGAAGAAAAGTATTAAAATCTATACTCTGAAATATTAAGCTGAAAAAAATCAGAAATAAATCACCAGCAAATTTTCCTCACACCTTTTTAAAAAGTGATCTGAACATTACTTTCACAGAGCTAAGTGATCTCTGTTAAAAAATTTACTTTATTTTTGTCCCCTTTGATATAACTTTCCTTTTTTGTTGTTCATTAATATAACACGAAGAATTGGCCCTTGAGTAGAATGATATATACTCACACAAATTCTTTTCTATTCAAGCAAAGAACATGCATATGTCTACGTACATTTTCTCTTCAATTGACGACACTAATCCAATTGCTATCAGCATTCATAGGATGACACACAGTTGCCCTTCATTCACACATTCTAGAAGTACAATGAATGTACTAGTGCCAAGGTTGAAATTTTCCTCATTTATATCTGTGAGTCATGCTAAGTCATTGACAGAATTAAATGAATTGTCTCCGTTGGGGTGGGAAGTGAAAATTCCAATCTTGAATCTTAGTCTATTTCCACTAACCAGCTAGAGATTCTGTATCTTACAAGAGGCTTTCATTTTTATTTCATTAGGTTTATTTGGTGTCCTGCTGATATTTGGTATTTTAAGCATGGGCACCTTCTCCATATTTGGATTGGAAGACTCAGCAAAGTAATTACCAAAAGCCATATTTTTTCAAATTGTAACCTAATCTTTCTTCCAGTACTATTTTCCCCGCCCCTCCATCTCTTCCTCTCTCCCTCCTTTTCTCCCTCTTTCTTTCTTTCTCTCTCCCTCCTCTTCTTGCACCAACCCCCTCCTCTCCCATCCTAATGGTTAACTCAAGGTCTCCAATACTTGATTGAGTCTTTTTTTGCCCAAGACTAGGGCTCAACCATTGAGCCTCACCTCTAGTTGTAGCTTTTGGTTAACTAATTGGAGTTAAGACTCTAACAGACTTTCTTGCTTGGGCTGTCTTCGAACCATTATCATCAGATCCAAACATCCTGAGTAGCTAGAATCATAGGCTTGATTCACCAGCATCCTGTCACTATTATTTTTCTTATGAGTTGGATGAACTGCTAATGAATTTCTCCACAATTTAGAACCCAGACTCCAGATGAAGGCTCACCTATCATTGTTAATACTTGCTATTCACCTATCCGTTCTCCTTCCATTCGTCATCCATACAATTTAAGCCTGAATGCTAACAGGTTTCAAATGCCTGGTGAACACTCTGCTCTTGCTCTGTCTTCTGTCTCATTAATGAGTGAATGTGTTTAGTTTTCTGGCAGCTTTTTTATACATAATTACTTGATCAATTTTGTGTAACTTGGGGATTTATAGGATCTGCAGTGTTATGTTAATCATTCATTCAGTCAAAGGTGATTTTACTAATAAGGAACATATTTCTTGTTTTGAACTTTCTTAAAAGTTATTTCAACATCCGAAGTAGAGACACTGCATTTGTTTAACCGGTAATTTTTTAAACAACGAGTTAAAACTCAGCAGATATGCTTTATCTACAACACTGTCTCCTCACAGCCAGATCTCCTTTCCAATTCAGCAATCAGAATCTTGTTAAGATCATCTGGATTTATGAGGGAAATGATTTATTTTGTCTGACAATGATAGATTGAAATTAAAATGTAAATGAATTAAATATGTTTTAGATAATTAGTTTTCAAACTCCACTTAACTTAGGTGTCAGACTCAGAGGACAAACCACATTTCAAACATTATCTTCTGATTTTCCCTGACAAACAGATGGTCCCCACTCAGAGTGGAAAACTTCAACCTACTCTTCTAGTAAATGTTTAAGGGAGTGTCGATCCAGCTTAAAATGTTTTAATGATAATTTTAAATTAATTGTGGGCCAAACGATTAAACATGCCTTTCTTCTAACCAGAATGGTTCAGACAGTGCCTCGTGAGACTGATTTACTATTATCTAAGGTAGAAGGTCTCAAACAGATCTTAAGCAAAGCAATAAATTCAAGATTCTAGAGTAATGCATTAATTCTTCAAGGTATTTAGAAGCGAATACATTTAAATATTAGAAACATTTCAAACTGTATAAAACGTTTTTGTATTCTTTGTGTGTATGTGTCGGAGAGAGAGAGGGGGAAAGATAGAGAATATTGGGGCTTGAAATCAGGGCTTGTGCACTGTCCATTAGCTTTGTCACTCAAGGTTGGCACCTTGCCACCAAGCCATAGCTCCAATTCTGGCTTTATGGTTGTTACTTAGAGATAAGAATCTCACAAGATTTTCCTGCACTTGCTGACTTTGAATTGTGATCCTCCTATCAGCCTCCTGAGTAGTTGGGATTATACAAATACTTTACTAGTGCCTAGATTTAAGATGTATTTTTAGCTGCAATCAAATATGACATGTTATATTACATCATTATTTCCACAGATCAGCTGTGGCTGTACAGATATAGTGAGGGCAGATGATTTGGTCCTGAATGCCCTTTTCCCTTTAGGTCCACTTACATCCCTGTAAGCATCAAGCATCAAGCAGTATGCATGGAGATGTACATGGTGTAATTATATATTTATAGAACATTTATTTAACCTGAGGGATTTTCTTTCAAGTAGAAACATGGCTAGCTAATGCACCTATTCTTAATTTTCAATTTAAATGTTCATTATTTAAAATATTTAACTGTCAAGGTAAAGCTACTTCAATAATGAAGACATAATAGAAACAAAGGATGGGCCTTGAAAATTTCTAACAGGCCTGGTGGGATTAGGGTGTACAGCAGAAAACACACTTGCCTAGATTCCAAAGTATTATGAGACCATTAATTTAATTTTCACCTCCTGGAACTTAATTCCTAGACATACAGATGTTATTAGAGTATGAACAGCTCAGAGAACACCTTGTGCTTGCTAATCTTATTTTTACCTAACTCAGAAGCAAAACCTAATGGGTGAGCCATGGTTACTATTAACTTGGGCCAATTTAATTGTAACAACATTCTTTAGTTTTCTTCTTGTTCTTTTTTTATGTATAAAACAAGATCTTTTGGAATATGTATGAAACAATATCACTTTGGAATAGATGTGGCTCATCTACTTATCATACTGTGTGTCTTAACTTGAAAATTTGACTCAGCTTGACAACAGTGTAAGAAAGAATTTTGTTTGGCAGTTCTGAGCTTCGAAACAAATATCTTTAATATTCTAGGAAATGGTTTTTTTAAATTAATTTTTATGATAGTATCTTTTGATGTTGCCCAGGTTTATATTGAACCGCAATTCTTGTCCTTATACCTCCTAATTCGCTGGGATTACCAGAGAGCCCCATTAAACTCAGTCTATGATCATTTTCATGTTTGATTATATTTAAAGAAAAAAATCATTATTTCTGTCATATTGGATTCTATATGTTTACACATTTGTAAATACAAATATATTTATGCATATATATACCTGCATGTATACATATAAACTATACATGGATATAGTAATAAATATCACATATACACATATATGTGTGCAATATGTCCATATTTATCATACTACACATATTTTTGTAGATAAATATAAAATATACATGTAATATTGATGTATTAACACGTATATATCATATATAAAGCCTATATCATTTTCTTAAAAATTTAGTTAAGAAGATCTGTGCAATTTTAGGTGGTATTAAGCAAAAACTTTTATTCAAAGTTAGTGTGTGTAATTTACCATAACAATGTTAAGAAATAAATTAATACTAATCAATGGATTTAAGTTTTTATACCCTTTCATAAAATTCCTATTTAAAAAGCAATAAAAAAATAAAACAGAAGAAATCTTAACTTAAACTATGATGTTGGAAATTAAAAGACAAATTCTTCTTTTTCTGCATACTTATTTTCTCTACTTACAAAAATTTAAGAATCCTAAAAAAGAAAAAAATACTAATAACACAGATTTCAGGAAGATTGAAGAATTGGAATGTTGTCTGAAATGATCCAGTACAGCTGAAAATAGAAATTAGAAAATGCCTAATGAAAATCTTTGAAGTCTTCTACGTTCAGCCTTCCTAGTGAATGTCTTTTTCCCATCTAGGGAAATAAAAAACTTTTTCTGATGTAGTTTCAGGATATACTAATTATAAAAGAAAACTAATTCCAATCTTCACTTTGTTTTTGTAGTTGATACTGAAAGCTCTTTTTTATAATCATGTATCTACGTTTTAGCAATAGTATTTTTAAGGTATTAAAATTTGTAATCTAAAACAAATAAACGAAGAATGCTTTTACTTCTATTTATAAATGGGAATCACTTTAGAATACTAAAAAGGGACACAAAAAAGAATTGATCATTAGATGGTGTTGAGACGTCAAGTTTTAGCTTTGCACTGGTAGCTCTGGCTTGTGATCCTAATATTCAGGAGGCTGAGATCTGCGAATCATGGTTCAAAGCAAGAAGACTTCATGAGACTTTTATCTACATTTAAACCCCAAAAGCTGGAAATGGAGGTATGACTCAAGTGTGGAATACCAGTCTTTGTAGAACAAAGCAAGTAAGAGCCCCAAACCCTGCGTTCAAGCTCAGTAAAGAAAAAAGATAGAAGAAAGAAAGAAAAAAGAAAAGAAGGAAAGAAGAGAGAGAGAGAAGGAAGAAAAGAGAATTCAAGAAAAAGAAGGAAAAAAGAAAGAGGGAAGGAAGGAAATGATGAAAGAGAAGAGACAAATGATGAGAAACAAAGAAGGATGAAGGGAAGATAGGAAGTTCTAAGAAGGAGGAAAAGAAGAAAAATGGAAAAAAGGAAAAGGAAAATGAAGCGTCAAGATTTGAGATTTAAGTTCCTGGATAGTCCTGGGGAATGCTATTATCTTAACAGCAGAACACAAATGAATTTTCCTTGGGCTATTGTGGCAATTGTGTGGATGAAGCTATAGGTTAGGATCTGGACTTAGTCTACTAAATGCCTCCTATTGGGAGACAGAAACCCTAGTAAAATACTCTAGAAAGGCGGAAGTTTGTGGTTGGCACTCTCAGCAGGCCTCAGAGACAAGGATTATAGAAGAACCTTTGCCTTGAGAGGGGCCAGTAACAGCAAACAAGGTTCTTAGCTACTACTTTCAGGACTGCTGGAATGTAGTGTAGCAGATACTTAAAACTGCAAACCAGACTCAATTCAGCTGAATCCCTAATTGAATGAGTTATTATCCTCCACTCTAGATGTCTAGAAGAGAAATAGCGTGAGGTGCTTTAGAAAAGAGAATCAGGAGCAACCCTACAGATTTCAAATACATAGATATGTCAAGAGGGGGAAATGTCATTCAAAGTTATATTTAAAAATGAATAAGAATAGTATGTTCATGCGTGACCTAGATATTGGAATTAGTACTCACTGATGTTTAAACCAATTATAATTGATTTGCCCAAGAAAATAGAGGGAAACGTTAGGTAAACAAGAAATATAACCTGGAATCAGCTCTACAGAAACTTCACTTAAAGAAGGTCAAAGTGGCAGGTTTCTTGGCTTTTCATGTAAATGATATTCAAATTGTTGGTATAAAATCACTGATTCTATAACTGATTCAGTAAGACTTCTGCACCCAAGATTTAAGAAATTCCAGTGTTTGCAGCAGACAATCAAACCATTTGTCATTTTTTCTATATTTCTATTAGTTAGAATGAAGTATTATAGAACCTCGATCTAAATTTCTACATCATCCTCTCAAATTTATTTGTGTGCTTTTAAACAAATATAAAACATAAATTTTATATATGTATTTATATATGTATTTCACTTAGGTTAGCAAGTTAATAAAAATATCAAAATGTTGTATTTCATGGAACTTACCACAGGAGGAAATAGACAATAAAAGAAGATAACAACTATTAATATTGCTGTAGAAAATGAATTAAGGAAAGATAAAGAGATGATGAGTGCTATGGATTGGATTTTGCCCATCAAACATGCAATGAAATCCTAACCCCCAGAATGGGACTGTGTTTGGATATAGGGTTGTTGCACAGATAATTAGTGAATGCAACAGAAAAGTAGAGTGGACCTTTAATCAGTATTTGGTGCCCTTGTAAGAAGAAAAAAAAACACACCATGCACAGCTTTTTGAAAACAGAGACAGAGAATGCCATATGAAGACAGAGGCAGACAAGGTGACAAGCCATGAGCCAGGTGCTGTAAGGACCATTGACTATCATCAGGAGCTAAGAAAGATTCATGAAAAAGGGCTCTCAGAAATAACTACCCATGGAGTTGGGAAGGTGTCTCAGTAGTAGAGTACTTGCCTTGCATGCATGAGGCCCTGGGTTCGATTCCTCAACACCACATAAGCAAAAAGAAAAAAGCCGGAAGTGGCGCTGTGGCACAAGTGGTAGAGATCTAGCCTTGAACTGAAGAGCTGAGGGATAGCGTCCAGGCCCAGAGTTCAAGCCCCACGAACGGACCCCCCCCAAAAAAAAAAAGAAGAAGAAGAAGAAGAAGAATTCACTACCCCTAATAAATTGTTCCTAGTACTTACCGGTATTTTAAGTCACCCCTTTGTGGCTTTGTTATAGTATTCTTTATCAAGAAATACCACACACACACACACACACACACACACACACACACACAATTACCATTACAGATTGGAAAGAGGAAAGTGGCAGATTCATGACTTCCAAATCAATGTCTCTTTTTCCAGACAACTAGGAAGAGAGAAATTCAAGTTCAAAGGTTTTGAGGCTAAGATGTGACTCTTGTGTGGCTGCAGAAGAGACTAAGAGAGAAATAAGTAAAGGTATATAACACATTCTTTAGCCTATCTGAAGAGAGACAAGGGCACAAAATCTTAGCTCCTTCTAGATAATGCTTACAGTTTTGGCATTGATAATGAGCAAGACTAGCAGCCTTTGGTAGGTTTGAGCAGAAAAGTGAGTTGCTTATTCTATGATTTCATTGCATTGCTTCAGTGTAAATCGTTACGGTTATCATGGATCGCACATTAATGTGGGGATCTAGGCATGGAAGCCAGGGTACAAAGGTCAGCTTTAGCTATGAGAAAGGATTTTCTACCTACAGTAATTATAGTTAAGTATAAATAAGAATAAATCATGGTAGAAGACAAGGTCTTTTCTGATCGTTTCCATTTAATCAAGAAATTAAGGGACATAAGCTAGAAATTACAATAGAGAAAGAAATATTGCATATTTCATGAGAGACAATTGACTTTGAAATTATTGACCAGGAAAGAATAAACGGACTAGAACAATAGTGTGAGATTGAAGTTAGCTTTTGTGTTCTGTTTGTCATTAGGGACAACTAATTTCAAAAGCAAGTATTGTATAGTAGTACTGTGAATGTTTTCCCTTGTACTTGATGTTGCAAGTTAACAAGTCTGAAAATATATGAGAGTTCGATTTGACCCACCTCATCCCCTCAACTCTGATCACTTTCTTGATTCCTCATTGCTTTCTAACAAACTATCTTCCTTCAATATCGTTGCTGCAGTGTTAGCATTTGCTAGTTTCCTTTGCCTGTCAGTTGCATACTTTGTCAATTCTCCAGTCTTCATGTGGCTTTGGTTTGTACAATATAAACTAAGATGCTTTCATCTTATTTACTTATATTCTATATGTATCTATGTAACACATATCCTTAGGAGCAGTACATTATGATAATATCTGATTAATTATGTGTTTGAAGTTGGTCTGATTTCTTCTCATTTCAAATAGCTGAGAAAAATTTATAATCTCTGGATTCTGGAGTATTTAGAATGTTTCTAGGATTTTAAATTTGAAACTGGTCTTATTTCTCCTCATTTCCAATGGCTGAAAAAGATAATGATGTCTGGATTATATAGCATTTAGAATCTTTTTTTGGATTTTGATTTTTCTTAACACTGATAGAAGGACTCATTAGGAAACATTATGCTTTGATGTGCTATTTGTGACAGATGTGTTCAAGTATGATCTAGCTTTTAGAAAAAGAATGGTGGAAATCATGCAAATCATTTTGAAAGTTATTGAACTGTTTCTGGCAATATATGGGAGCTTTTTTTGGTTCAAGATGAGTTAGCATTGATGATAAAACTGGAAAGTAGAGTAACACGATTTAGTGAAAGAAAAGTGAATAAATGTGGTACAAGTATTATCATTTGAATTCTATGTGTGAAGAACGGAGATAAATAAAATATTCATAATTTGACTAATTTAAAGGCATTTAAGAAGAAACAAGTCATTAGAGATGCTACCAGAGACCACCATGAGCCTTTTTGAAAAATGGACAGTCAGATAAAGGAACACAATGTTGTAGTTAGTTATTTTCCCCACATATTTTATTAGGATTAATATGTTGTACAAAGGGTCATTTTGATATGACCAGATCAGTTTATATTTGCCTTTTAAAAATAAATGTTACTTCTTTAAAGGGGTTTCATTATAGTATTCACACATGGTATCTGTTACTTTATTACAGAGATTCAATTTATAATATAATTATTATATTCTATAATCATGCCTTAAAACAGTCTTAGATGGAAATCTGTTTTGAGGTATGCTTCCAATAAAATGTAGCAATGGAAGGATATAGATAAGTTTATTTGCCTTATTCTCAGTCATATTCAAAAAGTATATTCCATACCTGAAATATATATTTAAACACGTTTTATTTATGTGTGAAACCTGGGCTTTTCTTCTTATTTTATCATGACCAATTAACAAATAATGATCAGTTAAATATCCCCAGTGTATCCATTGTTTTTTAATCCTTTTAATTTTTTAACCTGAATATTTTCTGTAAGCTTAACAATATGTTACAGTGAATTTTCTTCCAATATTTTCCATTATTTGATTGATACCATTCGTTAGAAGTGCTATTTATTGTATATAACTTAAAAATGCAGCTTACTAAGTACTTTGCTGTGTTTGTCTTAGCTCAGCTTAGCCCAGTGAAATGGCATGATATCAATTTACTGATTTAAGAACACACAAATAAACTAGCTCCATAGATCTTTTTTGAGGAAAGACTTTAGCAACTAATCACGTTTCGGATTTATTTTCCTCCAATTACCTAGCTTTTGCATATTTGATCCTTTGAAATATGGAACTGTTTTAACAAAATGAAAATCCATGCTAGTTAGTGACGATTTGTGATGGATTGATTTCAGTTTAATATGTTAGCACTTCAAACTAATATCTAATTTTCAGACAGGCGCCTCACATGACTACAATAATATTATTGAAGCAGAATGAATTAATTAGCTCTGGTAAAATTTCCCGTGTTTATGTTCACACCTTAGTGAAGGAAGTTATGATTTATGATTTTTTGTGCGTATGTGTGTGTATGTGTATATTTTGATTTTCAGCTCCATATAGATTAGTATAATGTCCAAACACTTGCTGAA
Organism: Dipodomys ordii; assembly: GCF_000151885.1. NCBI lineage: Eukaryota > Metazoa > Chordata > Mammalia > Rodentia > Heteromyidae > Dipodomys > Dipodomys ordii. Next base: position 898,257 of record NW_012267455.1, read on the forward strand.
TGGTGGTGAACTGAATAAACTGTACACACACACACACACACACACACACACACACACACACAACTCACACACACATACAGAGATTAAAATGTCTAGGTAAGTTTAAAAATTCATGCTTGCTTCTTTTCCTTTTTTTCTTATAAAAATTAAGTTAAAGAAACCAAGGTTTTTTTCTTCCTTTTTTTAAAATTAGAGACTAAAATACTTTATTTAAAACTTTACCCTGCAATTTGAGAATGTTGCTTTAAATATGTGATGGAGATATCTCTGGCCCAAAATTTCTCCTTCTCATTAAAGGAATATTGGCTGCATTTTAAGACAAGTTTGACAAGTTGAACTGGATACTTTAGGTAATTAGTTGCTACCTAATTATTGAACTAAAATATTCTCTAAGCAAGTTAAAATAAATGTACTGCTTCTTGTTGAAGAGTTGAGTAATTTGCTACATACTATCCTCACTCAACTTGAGGAACCACTGTCAGCACTATGATTGAGCTTCATAATTCAAGGATATTATCCCATATCCTCTATCATATACACCATGCTATTTTCAGAGATAAATGGTAATTCTCTTTGAACAGACTGTACTAAATATAATCACTAGAAAAACATTTTATCTATCACTTTAATATTATTTTTATATTTTTATCTCAATTAACTTTCCACAAAGATCTTTAAAAATATCCTCTATGGTGAATTCATTGAAGTTATAGTGGATCATTTGAATTATTTTATGTTTCTTAGTATACAGAAAACCATGTAATAAGTGTTCTATTATTATACTTTAAATAAATGAGTATCTGGACATATGTGTGTCTCTTTTTAACAGATAGTTCTAATCTAGCATGGGTATTAAAATATATTAAATCAGTTGTTAGTTAAAATGATTAGTCAAGAACTATTTGATATAATTTTATTTTCTGTTACAGATAATTATGCAACTTGTCTGTGTTTAAGGAACTCCTCATGAAAACAATTATGTAATCAGTATGTGATTTTCTCAGAAGTATGGTTTATCTTTCTTTTATCTTTATTTATCTATTAGAGGAAAGTATTCTAGAGATTGAATTAACTAATTTTTATAAATCAGAAGTAATTTTATAGCCTGGCACTGGTAGCTCATGCCTGTAATCCTGGTTACGCAGAAAGTTGAGACCTGAGGATTGTGGTTCAAAGCCAGCCCCGGGAGGAAAATAAGTGAGACTCTTATCTCCAATAAACCACCAGAAAAAAAAACCAGAAGTGGCACTGTGACTCAAGTGGCAGAGTTTTCCCTTGAGCTGAAGAGCTGAGGAACTTCTCGCAAGCCCAGAGTTCAAGCCCCGTAACTGGCAAAAAAAAGAAAAAATATTCTAGAGAGAGCAACTGAAAGGAAAGAGACATTTAACATATAAGTATAATTCTATAGAATAATGAGTTTTTTCCTCTCTTGAAAATATGCTTAAGATTTTACTCAATTAACCAATAGGTGTGATGGACTGTTCTGAGTATTAGTACAAAAAGACCGAATTAAATAATTGCATAACTGAAGCTTAAAGAACTTGTAACATAATAATGACTGAATATAAATGTGATGCATTGTTAGCCTGACATATATTTGACATTATCTTTAAACCTTAATTATAGTCATAATTATAGTCATAAACTTGGTCAATTTTTATGTGTTGACTATAATTTCCAGTAATTAGCAGATAAATAAGAAGAAAGGCAATCAGAAAAATAGACCTCTCGGATTATTTATTTTTCTAATACATGGTATGCACCTATTAATTCTTCACTGTATTCTTGCAATTTTATTTAATGTTTTGTAGAAAATAAAAAATATCCCTCAGGGAAAAAATAAGAAAAGTGAATTATGAGAATACAATGCAAATAATAGTAAATACATAAAATTATCTTACAGATGAAAAATCCAAGTCCAGAGAAAGAGCCAATGATGCATACTAACTGGAAAGGAAAACAGGGAAAAGATTTTAGAGATTTTGCAAGAATAAACTTCCGTGAGTGACACATGCTTTTACACAGAGCTTGGCCTTTGCTGTTTCTCCTAGTTCATATACATATTTCACCAAGAACCTGCATAGCTCATATCCTCATATCACCGGACCTCTTCAAAAATCCATCCCTAGGTGAAATTATCAGGATTATACTGGAGTCACTTGTGTCAGATCCTGCAAAATCGAACTGGGGACTGACATGAAGGAAAGGTTCTCACATATGCATTCCCTGATAACAGAAACTGTAACAGAAATGTTTCCAATGCACAGAATTTTGAACTCAAGGACTACCCAGAATGTATTAAAAATCTTAGCCATATTTACAGTCTTGAAAGGTCAATCCAACAAGGCAATCTGTGATGTCATCAACTATACACACTTGTGAAACAAGGTCTTATATAATGCTACAATGATAAGTTAGCCAACTTTCATAATGTCATGTTTAATATTTCACATTCTCCAGAGAAACCTTACATTTTCCATTGTTGGTTGGATATGCCAGATGTCACCTCAGCCTGTGTCTCCTCAGATTTTAACCCTTTATTAAGAAATTTTGTTAGGGGGCTGGGAAGGTGGCTCAGTGGTAGAGCGCTTGCCTTGCATGCCTGAGGCCCTGGGTTCGATTCCCAGCACCACATACGGAAGTGGGACTGTGGCTCAAGTGGTAGAGCACTAGCCTTGAGCTGAAGAGCTGAGGGACAGCGCCCAGGCCCAGAGTTCAGGCCCCACGACCGGACCCCCCCCAAAAAAAGAAGAAATTTTGTTAATAAGATTTCCTATGATACAGGACAATCTATGAATTTTTCTTGGATATTGACATATTAAAGGAGCATAGATCCCAATTTTCATTACACCTTCCATCTCTTACTTAATTTTCTTTCATAACTCTTTGAAATACAAGCAAACACAAAGGAGGTATAAATTTGGGGGGCCTACCTCAAACCAGAATATTGCAGGCATGAGGTAATGATGTGAGTGTTCCATTCATCTCTATCCCTCCTGCAGCAGCTAAGTTATGATGAATATGTCATAGCCATTAAACATCTGTTTGAATGAACATGCTCTAAAGAGGTAGAAATATATTTAATTTCCAAACAGTTTACCTCACCCTCTTATGGAGATTTAAAAGTATTTTCGAATTGAGTCTTAAAGTGAAATATTCACACTGTTGTGGATGTTCAAAAGATTGAATTCCGTTTGAGATAATAGATTTGATTCGATTTAACAAAAGAATCCAAACATGAGAAGAAGAAATGAAATCATGATTGAAAATGACTCAAATAAGTGCTATATGAAGGAAGAAATATGTCAGGACTGTGACAAAGTGAAAGTAGTACACATAACAATTTCTCATGAGTAATAACATAACACAAATTTAAATCAATTTCATAGAGACACAATTCTGCTTAAATATACTTAACATTTTTCTATTCTCTATGTATGTATGAGTTATGTATGTGTATGTGTGTGTTGTATGCATGTAAAATAGGAAGAAAAATAGAAAAACCTTTATATCTCTGTAGTAGATGATAACAGATTGTTTTTGTGTAAAAGTGAAGAGGATGTTGGAGGTGTAGCTCAGTGATAGTGTGCTTGCCTAGAATGTACAAATCTCTGAAACTGATCACAGTATAGCCAAAACAAAAACAAAAGAAAGAGAGAAAAGTAGGAAAAATAGCATTAAAAAAAACTTCACTAGCCAGTTGCTCATGCTGTAAACGGGAGAAATCAGAGGTACTCAGGAGGCTGAGATTTGAGGAGCACAGTTTGAGCCAGCATAGGTGAGAATATTAAGATATTCTTTGTTCCTTCTGTTTTTAAATATATATTTTTACTCATTTCAGGTAGTTGTCCAAAGGAGTTGCAATTCAATAGAGCAGTTTATGAATACAGTGTCATATAAAAAGAAAATCAGTGTCACCTGTTTTAATATTCCTACCCTTGGATCTGAGAAGAGGGCTTGTTTGGCATTCATGAGGCCCTGGGTGTGATTACTAAGCACCACAAAGCAGAAAAAGCCAAAGTGGTGCTGTAGCACCACTGTAGTGGTGATAGATTTCTAGCCTGGAGCTGAAGAGCTCAGGGACAGCACCTAGTCCCAAGTTCAGTCCACGAACAAAATAAAAAAAATAAACATCCTCAATCACCTCTTCACACTTTCCCTTCCTTTACTTTTCTTAATTTTGTAGGTTTTGCTTGATTTTTTTGCCAGTTAACAAAGAAAATTCTGTACATAATTCATCTTGATATGAGTCATCCTTTCAAGATCTTCATCCCCAATTCCACACACTCCTCTTACTTTTCTCAGTTCTGTGACATATTCATTGAATTCTTGTCTCCATTCTACTTATTTCCCCCATTCATTCTTCTACCCCCCTCTTCTTGATCCACTCTGTCTCTTGCAAATATATATTTTCTAGTATCCATTTTGGTAGGCTTTTCCTTAGCCTTTCTATATAATTATATTATTTGTATTCCCCGTAGATTCTATTATACTTCACTTAATTGCCACACAGTGATTTAACCTATATTTATAGGCACATTCTAGTTTCTAGTCAGGAGGGAAAGCATGCAACCTGTGTTTCTCAGGGTCTGGTGTAGTTCACCTAACCTAATCATTTACAAGTCTTTCCATTTCCTTATGTATGGTTCAATATCATTATTTCTAAAGGATAAGTAGAATTCCATTGTAGATACACTATAACCAAGATATGACATCAACCCAGATGCCCGTCAATGGATGAATGGAACAAGAAAATATGAGATTCTTATCTCCAGTAATCCACCAAAGTTTGGAAGTGAAGCTGTGCCTCAAGTAGTATATAGTAATAGGCGAGAAAAAGAACTCAGGGACAGCACCCAGAAGGCAGAGTTCAAGCTCCAGGACAAACACAAATAGAAAATGAAAGAAAGAAAGAAGGGAGGGAGGGAGGGAAGGAAAGAGGGAGGGAGGGAAGAAAGAAAGAAAGAAAGAAAAGTAAGGAAGAAAGGAAGAGAACAAAAATTTTCTAACAAAGATGGTATCAGAACAAAATTAGAAAGCACAATACAATTGATAGAGATAGAATATTTCTCTGAACATGAAACACTACATTTGATTGTGTGTGGAATATTTAATTGAATAAAAATGAAGAAATTCTAAAATATTGAAGTCAAAACATTGAGCCCATTCTGCAACTGTAATGGGTATGATATAGGAAAAGGTGAGGTTAAAAAAAAAACCTCTACACAAGGTGGGCACCAGTGCCTCATGCCTGTAATCCTAGCTACTGAGGAGGCTGAATTCTGAGGATTGAGGTTCAATTCCAGCCCAGGCAGAAAAGTCTGTGAAACTCTTATCTCCAATAAACCACTCAGAAATCAGGAAGTGGCGCTGTGGCACAAGTAGTAGAGTGCTAGCCTTGAGCTGAAGAGTGCAAGGACAGCGTCCAAGCCCAGAGTTCAAGCTCCACAACCGATCATAAAAACAAAAACAAAAAAACCCAAAAACCTCTATAAGCAATTATATAAATATCTACCAAGAATAAGTCAAAAGAATTGAAAATTAAAGATTGCCTGGCAGAAAAATAATTGAGCATTGTGACTAAAATGTTTAACCAAGACAAATAGTAGTAATTTAATTTCTTAGACAAAAGATGAAAACCAAGGATATATAGCCAATCTTTAATATTTTTGAAAAAAATCTCAAGAAGAAAACATGAAAGAATATACATTGAAAAAAGTTGCACATGAAACAAAAAAAATCAATAAATATAAAATACCCTAAAATGAAAATATTAAGTCAATTGTTGCTTCTTTCACCAGATTAATATAGTTACAAAACAGTATAATTATAGTAATTAAAAAAGACAACTTGTACATATTGAAAATCATAAGGAATGTGTTATTTGGAAGATTTTATAAATTATACTATGAAAATTATATAAGAAAATATTTTCATAAGTACTTTTGATGATGCATTTGGAATAGAAAAATTTCTAATAAAACAATGCCATTAATAGTAGTTTCAGAAAGCTGAGTATAAAGTTAACCACTGACATGAAAAAATTCTACAAGTAGAAAGAAAAGATAAAAAAAGAAAGATAGAAAAATGTAGGAAGGAAAGAGAGAGTAAAAGGAAGGAAGGAAGAAGGAAAGAAAGGAAGAGGGAGGGAAGGGGGGAAGGAGGGATGGAGTGAGGAAGACATCGGAGGAAGACATCAGAAGATATAAAGATATTTTATGATCATGGACTAGAGAAAATTGATTGTTTTGCTTTGTTTTGTTTTGCCAATCCTAGGGCTGGAACTCAGGGCCTGGGCATTGTCCCTGAGCTTCTTTTGCTCTAGGCTAGCACTCTACCACTTGAGTCACAATGCCACTTCCAGCTTTTCTTTTTGTTAATGTGGTACCAAGGAATCAAATCCAGGGCTTCATGCATGCTAGGCAAGCACTCTAACACTAGCCACATTCCCAACCCTGGACTAGAGGGTCTGTTCTATCAAAACAACCTACAAATTCAATACAGTACCCACCAGAAGCTCAACACCATTCCCCAATTAATTGAAAAATTAGCTCTAAGATGTATATGGCATTTCTGGTCAAAGGAGCAATTCTGTGAGGATCACAATACCAGGATTCAAAGTGAATTACATAATCATAACAGCATATATAGCAAATACTTAACTGGGGGAAACCCAGTTCTGCCATGCTAGTTTACAGCTGTCAGTTTTAGTTATGAACTTCACACTTCTTCTGAATTTCAGTTCACCTTACATTCTTTTCCAATTTTCCTTTCTTTTCATTTAATTTCTGGGAATTTCAGGTTATCATTTCATCTAGAGTTATTCTAACCCATTTTGAACTGTGATGTAATGACTTTGTTTTGCAGCTCAATTCCATTTTATTACTTCCAAGCAGCAGATTTACTCAGCCTTGCAGTTTTCTATTTTGTTATTTTGTTTGAGAACAAGTTGGATTTTCATGCTTTTGTATTTTTCTGAGTGACTTTACATTAGTTTTTCTGCTACTTTTATTAATCTCTTTTTTATTTACATTTTGTTCTTTTCTATCAAAACATTTAAACTGTTTTCTTCTGCTTGCATGTGTTAAATGCTAGTGAGATTGCATTCTAAGTGTAGTGGAATTTGCGTACCTATGGCATCTTGATGTGTAAATAAACAAGTACTGGAATTATGTTATAGTGTTTGGCATACGTATGGAGAAAACAGAACACAGCCCACAGAACTTTTTTGAGATTTAACTTAAGTTTTATAGATGATATTCACAAATGTTTATAATTATAATTTTCTTCTAGAGGAAAGTGAATTATAACATTCATTTTCTGGTTATCTCTTGCACTCACAGGCAGTGTAAAATTGTTCAGACAGGGTAGGTTTTTAATGTGTCATCCAGTTTTACTCCATCAGAGAAAGATTAGATATAAATTATAGATACTACAAAAAATAATAATACTGAGTTCACCTTGCTAGTATTGGGACAAAGCCCTACTGAATATGTGTGAGAAAGGATGACATTCATGTACACAGTCATACCTAAAGGAAAAGCTCACACATTAAAAAATGAAGAAAAATGCATAAATTAATTTTCAGTTTACATTAACTCTAAATTAATCAAAGATATGTGATCATTTAAAGGAGAATAATTTTATTGCTTTATTTCACCATTATTAGGATTAAGGTAGCTAGTATTGTTGATGAATTTCTTTTCTTAAGCATGGTACTATATGGAAAGGACTCGTTGAGGTCATCTAAAATGCTATGAGAATCTATGATTCTCATAGACTTCCTAACCATGATCCTCAGTTCTCAGGTTTCTGACTAGCTAGGATTAAAGTATGGCCATCACTGTGGAAGGTTTTTCTTTTTTTCTTTTATCTTTTTGTTTGTTTGTCATGGGGCTTGAGCTCTGGGCTTGAGTGTTATCCTTGCGCTCTTCAGCTCAAGGAGAATGCTCTACTGCTTGAACCATAGCGCCACTTCTGATTTTCTAGTGGTTTATTGGAGATGAGAGACTCATGGACTCTCCTGCCAGGGCTGTCTTTGAACTGTTATCGTCAGATCTCAGCCTCCTGAGTAGCTAGGATTATAGGCATGAACCACCTGTGCCCATGGCACAGAAGATGTTATATATTCATCTTTGATTTCTATCTTGGTACTTTCTACTCTGGGAACTTTATGTCAAAGAGTTTGAGTATCATACAAGCTATCACATAGCCTTGGGAAACATTAATTTACTTTCCCAAGGTTTTAATATTTTTAATGAACTAAAAATAAAAGTACAGTTTTTATTAATATGTTCAATATGAGAGTGATTCTAGCTGTATTTTAAATAATTGCAAAACTTTCAACATATAAATTTAATATTAACTTATTACTATGGGACTGGGTGCTGTAACTCAGCTCTTCTGTTCAAGGCTAATGCTATGCCACTTGAGCTACAGTACCACTTCCAGTTTTCTGGTGGTTTATTGGAAATGAGTTTCACGGACTTTCCTGCCCGGGCTGGCATTGAATTGTGATCCTCAGATCTCAACCTCCTGAGTAGCTAGGATTACAGGCATGAGTCACAGGCACACCTCTTTTTATTATTTTTGTGCCTATAAAATGCTTGTATTGAAGATTTTTAGCTCTTGATTGGATTTTTCACTCAAAGCTGATGCTTTTTCACTTGAGCCACAACTCCACTTCTGGCTTGTGGCTGGTTAATTGGAGATAAGAATCTAATGGACTTTTAAGCATTGGCTGGCTTTGAAAAGTGACCTTTAGATATCATTAGCTAGCATTGCAGGAATGAGCCATGAGCAAACAGCTAAATTACATAAAAATTTTACATGCATGACTAACAATTACTAAATGTAAAATAATTTGTTCATAAAATTGTATTTAGGTTGAATATTATTTTTGTTGGTTTAACTAGCAGTCACTAATGCCTAAAATAAAATTAGATGTATATGTGTTAATCCTTAGTAATTACAAAATGAGATAGGTATTTATGTATAACTAGTTGAGTAAGAAAGATCCTCTACCATGGAATAGTAACTGTGGCTTCCCTGAAATCAGTTAATATCTACCAATATATTACAACAAATTTAAAATTAATTTACCTTGACCTGAATAATTACATTGCAGTGATTTTAAAAAGTTTTGTTTCTATCCACAATTTTGTTTAAGTATTTGTATAAGTACTTAGCGGCTAATAAGCAATATTGAGGTTACCTATATAGGATAATAAAAAAACTATAACTTTACTAAGTATACCTATTGTATTTAGAAAAGAAGAAGGTGTATATGAACTTTGTCACACTTAAAATATCTTAGTTATCAGTTTATAGAAATTCTACAAAAATAATGTGAATTATCCAATTGAAAATTTCAAGCTGATCATAATTAATATTCTTTCAATAATTCATTATCAGGACCACAAAAAGAGCACTAAATAATGAATTAATGACATTCAACAAATAAAAAACCATGTAACTTTGATTCTTATGCGTGTGATCTTAGTTCTTTAGGAAGCTAGGATAGAAGAATTCTGTTTTGAGACCAGTATGTGCAGAAAAGTTGTCCAGACCTTTTCTCTACCTGTACATAGACACATTGAAGAGCACCAGTCATTACATACTCCATGGGACAAGGAGAAGTGAAAAATCATGGTTCCAGACTAGCCCAGGAAGAAAAAATTTGAAAGACTCCAGCTTAATATAGGGAAGCTAGACAATTTGGCAATCTTCTGAAATCAAAAGGGAGAACTAAAGTAGGTTGATAATAGTCCAGGAGGTTGCCCAGGATGGAATCAAATTCCTATCTAAAAAATAATCAGCAAAGAGCATAGCTGGAGGATGACTGAGAGGTGAAGTGCCAGCCTAGAAAACACAGGTCCTTGAGATCAAATCTCATTGTGATAAAAAGATAAATAAATAAAAGTCAAGACTAGTAAATCCTAGCATTTTCTTTCAAACAATATCATATTAGTCTCTTGCAATGGTGGCCCTAAGTTGACTAGCCCTGATGAACCAACATAAGCAAATTGTCTGTAGTTTCTGTTGACACATTTGTAGTGTCCAGCAGGAAATGAAATGTAGCAAATTTAAGACCCTTCAAGATTTATGGGCTAGGGTAGGGTGTTGGAGGAGTCAAGATGCTCATCTTTAAGCACAAGTTGATATGGCCTCTCTCAACAAAAAGAGATATGTAATGGAATGTAGAAACACATACCATCTGTATGACCTAAAATATACTCATTTTGACTGTGGCCCAGAAGAGAAAGCTTTCCCACAGGCCCAGACTGGGGTATAACTTGTTCTGACATTGGGTTCCATTATCCTACACATCTAATGATGTTTGGCAATGACAAAGAGAAGGAATGCTAGTTAGAGCCTTTACTATATGTATGAATCACTGTGCAGGTACTTAAATTTTGGCAAAATTCCTACTATTTAAGGAAAAATGACCCTCCTAATTTTTGAAAGAAATTTCTTAGCTTGCTACAAGGCCTTTAGTGGAGATTGATCATTTATTTATAAGTCACAAGTCACAATGCAGCTTGTGATATCCATTTTGAATTGAGTATTATCTGATTCACCAAGCAATAAGGTTGTATGTTAATATAAACATTTCATTTTCACAAATAAGTGGAATAAAAGCAGGTCTTAAAAACAAAGTATTTATATGAAAAAAGTTCCTTGAAATGTCCATTGTCAATCCTGCTGTAAGGATATCTCTACACAAGTGGACATCAATGAGTATTTGAGATGTTTTTTGGGCAGCTGACTGAAGAATCGAATATTTAGGTATGGTTTACCGATAGTTTTGTATAACCCACAGATAATACACGCATGAAAGTAGTCAACTGTGATTCTACAGCCAACAAAAACAGTAAATAACAGTTCTTTTGATGGTCAGGACCTCAAATAGAGATACTAATTGTTCTCTTTACTAAGGAAAAATGGCCAAATATTTGTTGATGTACTGATACATGGGACAATGAAAAGATTTTAGTTAGTAGAATTGTCTAGAACTTGAAAATTTACATGGACTCATTGGATAATTGGAATTTTTAACAAGGTAAGTTCTTAATTTGGTTTCTGCATGGACTTCTCTAGGTGAAGAAAAGCCACGAGTGTGCATTTCTTATATAGATGAAGATATCTGTGAATTCCCACAGGAATGCTCACCTGAAAGTGACCTCAGCGAAGGAGGAAGTTAGCTGATAAGAATCATACCTGTTCTGTCAAGAACAGATATCTATAACTGTTTAGAGAATCCAGTCATCAATTTAGTCTATCAATCTGTTGTTTTGCAATGGGCTCACGGGCCAAGTAGTCAGAGATGCTAGAGAGTGGTTATATATAAGTTCAGCATCATGGATTCTCCTTGGCAATGTTGACCTGCCAATAACTCCTGCTTAACATCTAGTCTGCAATAGCAGACACTAACACTCAGTTCCCAGTAGTCCACCATTCCCTGAGGAGGACCTTCTCGATTGTGGAATAGTTGATGCAATTTCATTTGAATATGAACATACCTTAAATACAGATTTAATTTCTTGCACAAAAAGCTTTTGCTCAAAGTAGCATAAAAATGTCCACATGATGGAAAGCCCATATAACATTGCTTTTGACCCAAAAATTCACTTCACATAAAATTAAGTATAGTAACAGCTGCATGCTCATGGAATTCCCTGTCATGTGATGGCATGAATTCTTGCCATGTGACATAATATCCCATTTCAATGAATAAGGAAACAGAGGGTCAACTGTTTGAAGGCCCAATTATAGTCACTACTAATTGGCAGTGCCATACAGGACTGAGGCATGGTCCTATATACCTTTTTGGAATCAGCCTTTAATCCACAGCATTTTTCTTTCATAGCTAAGAGTCACCGGTATAGAGGTAAAACATACAAATGGAAGAGCTATTGCTCGTTAACCCTCAGAAACTACAAGAAAGTTTTTGCTACTGAGCTTATGTTTTGATAGTGCTTAGGTCTTTCTGAAGAGGAAAATGATTTCACAGTAATGCCATTGAACTGGAAGTAAACCATGATGCAGGTCATTTTGGATTCCTCCTGCATCTTTATTAACAGGAAAAGAAAGAACTGTGCTATTGAAAAGGGTGATTTTGAATACCATAGGAAATTTGACCTTCTACTTTACCATGGAGGGAAGAATTTTTTAGGAATCTAAGTCATCACAGGGTATCTGACTTATCATACCTGACAGTGACATCAACAAAGGCAACCCTGGCTCCTAGACCTGTAATCCAAACTGCCCAAATGGCTGCAGTCTGAGTATCACAATTCTATAAGCCAAGTTGGGCAGAAAAGACTATGAGACTCTTACTTTCAATTAATATTTATGCAACACATTTTAAATAATCATTGATTCTGAGAAGTGTTATTTGCCATGCGAGAAAAAAATGTGTGTAAAGATGTGATTTAAGATTTACTCAAATCCTTAAAGAGTGATGGTATCATTGGCGTGGACTCTCATACAAAGGAGGGACTATTTACTATAAAGGGAATTTGAAGACGAGGAACTGTAAGTATTCAGGCTAAGGTCAGTCATAAGCACACATACAATATAAAACTAGCACTGCATGCCACAAAGGAGCTTCACATTCACCTAGTTGTTTTAGTTCAGAATTCCTAGATGAAAGCCTACAGAGGGTGCAAGATGTAGCACAAAGTGTTTTGCATTCACATTCTGGGTTCATTCTGAGGTGCTCATGGAGAAGCTGTTGTAGTGCACCTAGCTTCTCTACCAAGCAGGACACTTCTAGCCATCTCCAGTCACTTGCAAACTCCAGCAATATCCAAGCAGACAGTATGTTTCCAAAAGCCCAGCCATAGCAACTCTTTGTCATTCTGTGAGCCCACAATGCTTTGCTCTCTCTCCCACATTTCTGTGTCTATAATTTATGCAGCTATTCTTATTTTATTAGCCAACCCTATAGTACTCCAATACTTTCCTATAATTCATAGTTCTTTCTATTGAACTTCCCCCTTGTTTAAATTACTGTGTGGTTTCTTTCGCCTGTTTAATCTGTGACTGATACACCATCCAAAGCCATCTGTCTTCTAAGGATTAAGACTGGCTCTTAGCTTTACATTTCCTGGTCAAATGGAGGTCCATGTCTTATATCTTTGCAGCCAGGACACATTTAGCCAAGGATCAATACTCTGAAGATTAATGACTGCTTTAGTGCACAAAAGTATTTAATAGGGTCTTTTAAAGCATAATTCTAAGGCATTTCTCTTCTGGTCTATTTTCCAGAAGACAAATTCTTTAGTATTTGGTCATTTAGAACCTGCATGAAGACTGTACAGATTGGAAGTTGGTGCCTATTCATGATATACTAAATATATTGCAAAAAACCCATATATAGACATATATATAGTGCATGTATATAATGTGTATATACATATATATGTATATCACTATATATATATACATATATAGATATGTATATATATATATATAGTGATATACTGCAAGGGAAAGCCAGGAGATCTAAGCAGTGTTGTGGCCTGGGCAGAGACTAGAACACAGTTGGTCAAGAAAATTTACAAGTTTTACATAAATTTATTATATAATTTTGAATTTTTCTTTCCCTTTTTTTTACTTTTGTTAAGTGTTTAAGATGTTATTTTACGAGTATCAGAATTTAGGGACTGTTTTAGAATGTGAGAACGTTTACCATGGTTTAAAATACTAGAGGATGATCATTTGTTTGTTGTTCTTCGGGTATTAGGGCTTGAACTCAGTGTCTCACAATCTCTCTTGGACTTTTCACTTAAGGCTGGTACTCTAATGCTTGAGCTATATATCCACTTCTGGATTTTTAAAGTAGCTATTTGGGTATAAAAATCTCACAAACTTTTCTGCCCTAGCTAGCTTCAAATCACAATCCTAAGATCTTGACCTCATTGAATACTTAAGACTACAGTCATGAACCCACCAATGCTTGGACACAAATGAAATTTCTTATTAAATGATATTTCATATTTCCTCTCCTAAGAGTCTTGGTAAACCAAATATGTCATTAGAGAGATACATTGAATTCCCTATCCAAGATCACAACATCAGCTATCAATATTACTGCAGTCAGAACCATAGTTATTTGAGGAAAAGCTTCAGTTCTGAAAGTTAACAACAACAACAGAACTTTCCAAACTATTAGCAGGTATATGTCTATAGCAAATAGATTTGTCAATGTCATATTCATCACCAAAGCCTGTACTTTGTCCAAGATCATATATAGATTATATCACTTTTGATTTTCCACTCAAAACTGTAGCTCTACCTCTTGAATCATACCTCTCCCTCCTGGCTTTTGTGTTCGTTAACTGGAGATGAGTCTCTTGAGCTTTTCTGTTAGACTTTGTGGGATATTATGGTCATCAGAATATAAATAAAGGAGAGATGTTAGGATTAATACTGAACACATTTACTGCATGTTCCATGTTCTTTTTCTATGAAATTTGGGCATTGAAATCCTCCAGTGGTTTCAAATAGAGACGATTTTCAAGATGGGAAAAGTCGTGCTCATTCCCATTTTGGACACACAATAAGTGTAAGTTGATACAGATGTAGAAGAAATATTTCACCTTTTCAAATAAAGCATATCTGGTTAACTCAGTAAGTTTTGATATCATGGTAGTATCACCTGTAGTCAGAGATCACATTTCAAGGGTAAAGTAAGAACACACGGTGTATTCTGTCTGGTATCACTTCTTGTGGTGGTGCTGGTGATGATGGATGTGTTTGAACTCAGGGACTTAATTTCTGATTCAGTTTTCTTGTTCATGGCTGATACTCATAGTTAGAACCATCAGCGATGGAGTCTCATAAGTCTTATTCCTACTCTGGCTTTGATCTTCCCTCCTCCAGATATCTGCCTTTGAGTATCTAGCATTATAAAAGCATGACCCACTGTTGCCCAGTTTTATTTTAATTTTATAATGCACCAATCAATAACGATAAAGTTGAGTTCAGAAAAGGGGAACAAAATTCAATAATAATGTTTTATTGTGTTTATCCAGAAATGACTTTCTTCTGCCCTGGGTAATGGGAATCACAGCAAGAAGTCAATTATAAAAATGAATAAAAACTTTGGCAGATAAATTTGTAAAATGTCACATTGGGTAGGTCTGCTGGCTAATAACTTTTCTACTTTTAGTAATGTAGATCCCCGACTTAAAACATCATAAAGTTTATGGGAAAATTTAAATTTATGAGTTAATAAAAAAGACTTTTCTAATGATACTTTTCCTCTGATATTGTTATTTGAATATGTGGGTAGATAGCTACCACAGGTTTCATTTTATAATTTAGATAATATGATAATATTTTCTCATTCCCGTGAGTTTGAGTCTACTTCAATATTGCCTCCATGTCATTCATACATGTATCACATGTAGACTGTTTCATTTATTTATTATGTTTAAGAACGTGCACAGGTTTAATATATTAGAAATTGCCTTTAAATCAAAAAATCGTATTCATTTTCAGATTTTCAATGCCTTTAGAGTTAATCCTTATAAATTTGGTATGTTATTAACTCCAGTGCATGATAGTACATTTGTGATGGCTTGTTAACACAAAGATAGTTTGGGGTAACCCATGTTCAAATTAACTCATTTTCCTCTCACACACAATAACATCTTTGAGTTGCTAGACACTGGGTGAGAAGCAGGTTCAGTTAAAACTTGGTGAGAACCTTCTTTAGTGGGAGTAATGAGGATATATTTCTATGAAATGTACCTGTAAGAGTTTTGACAAGTTCCCATGACAATGCTCAGAATATAATAATTTCTGACATCCGAGGAAAAGAGAGGCTCCCAAAATATCTTGTCCTTGGCAACAATGGGCTTCTGGTTAAGAAAAACGGTGTCACTATTGTGTGATTTGAAATAGGGGAAGGATTGTTTGAAACCCCAGCCTCTTCTTGCCTTTCTGTCATGTATTAGGAAAGTCAAAGCTCAAAAATAGTGGAGAGGGAGAGAGGAAGAGAGAGAGGAAGAGAGAGAAAGAGAGAGACTGGGGTGATGTTTCCAGGACAGGGATAACGGAGAGAAACAGAAAGCAAGAGACACTTAGGTATGAATTACAAAGCAAATATCTTCACTGATACCTTCCAAACCTACCACAGGGTTCGGATATAAGTGATTGATGGTGATATAACAAAGGCTATATAACAGCAAGGTGTTTGGGGTTTTTCTCCAAATCCAGCAAGGGGGAATAAATGACACAAGAATATAAAAAGTAAAGAACATTTAATACCTACAAGTACAGCAAAGATGAAATAGATTTTAATGCCCAGCCAGGTAAATATAAATCCTCATACTAAAGGCATGTAGTATTGTATTCTATGTACTGGATGTATTTGTCTTTTAACTAAAATTTAAGAGACACTAAGAGCCAGATTCAAAAAATATGTATGAATTTTTAATCCAATATAATAATTATCAGACTGACAGTTTCAAAGAATTATATAATCATAATTACTACATGGAGTGGTGTAGTGAACAAATTGGACATCATGAATTAAACATACAGGTAATGAGACAGATGGTGATATTAGAAAGATTTTTTAAAATATCATTGACAAAATTAATATAAAAACAAGAAAGTGGCACTGTAGCTCAAGTGGTAGAACTCTAGCCTTGAGCTGAATAGCTGAGGGACAGCACTCAAGCCCCATGAACAACAACAAAAAGTTATATATATATATATATATATATATATATATATATATACACATATATATGAATATATATATATATATGAATTCTTTCCATCAGAAAGAATGACATTGTCCCATTTGTAAGGAAATGGAAAGACTTGGAAAAAAATCATACTAAGTGAAGTAAGCCAGATCCAATTAAACAGAGGTCCCATGGATTTTGTTATGTGTAATAAGTAGTATACATCTAGGATAATATTAGCAGAAAAGCAGAATAGCTCAATAGCTATGTACATATGATCATATAAGACGATGCTAAGAAAAATGAACCCACAAGGTGCTGGGAAGATGGCAGAGGAGAAGCTGGAGGCTAAACAAGCTCTTGATAGAAAGAAGTTTTAGTGTTCCAGTGAACACTCTTCGGCCAGAGAATTGCACCAAGTGTGCCATCACAGTACAGAGAGTTTGGCCAGAGAGGGAAAATCCAGGCAAGGAGAGCATTTGCCAGCCGCCATGGCTGAAGTTGTGGCAATAGCGACCGCGGCCATAGCCAGCATACCTACAACAAAGAGAGTCTAGGACAAAGGCGCCAGGCGCAGCTGGCGAGCAAATTCTTCTCAACGCCAGCAAGAACTGACAAGGAGCAGATATCTTGATCCTGCAGATAGCAGACCAGATAAGACCCAGGAACCAACACTCTGGCAGCATGAGTATACCGGAGATATCCATCTTTGATACTGACAAAGGCCTGGCTGAGCCACCAGCTCCAACTCAGGCCTTGGGACAAAACACAAGAGTCATTTAGCAGGTCACAGGACCCTAACCTGATCTGTCAGGCTCAACTCCACCCAGGAAAAAGTCTACTGTTTGCTGAAAGGCTTCAACTCTACCCAGAACCTATCCTCATCACAGCATCTCCAAACTAGAAGAAACAGCCATCTCCCTCTTTTGTGATACTCAAAGCAGATCTCTCTCCCACTGAACTAGCCTGGGAGTAGGATCTCAAAATCCTGGGTAAAGCAGAACATTTTTCTGCTTGCCCAAACAAACTGGCTTAAGTTACCAATCAAGCCACAGGAAAACCAAACACCACAAGCAGACCAGCATCCACCTACAGACTGGTTATGGACACAAGGGAGACAGAGGATCTTCCCATCCTGCTCAAAAAAATCAAAGAACTTTTTTGTACATTATTTTTAATTTTAATTTTTAATGTTTTTTAAAAAACTTGTTTTCTATTTTTTATTTCGTGTCTTTTATCTCTACTGACTTTTCATCCCTGTGTTCTTTCTTTCTTTCTCATTCTTTTCACTTTTGCTCCTCTTTCATTCTTTTCTGCGTGATTTAATTGCTGTTCTGTTCATCCTCAGATATACCTGTCGTCGATTATTAGATCTTATACTCCATTGTGTACACACTTAATCCAGAAATATATTACTCAATTCAAAACCTCTTAGACTTAAATTCCTTAATAACAGTATTACCTCTTTATACATATGTAATTTTTTAAACTTTTTTGAACTCTGGGCTTGGGTGCTGTCCCTCAGCTCTTCAGCTAAAGGCAAGGGCTCTACCACTTGAGCCACAGTGCCACTTCAAGTTTTCTAGTGGTTTATTGGAGATAAGAATCTCACAGACTTTCCTGCCTGGGTTGGCTTTGAACCGTGATCCTCATATCTCAGCCTCCTGAGTAGCTAGGATTACAAGTGTGAGCCACCGGTGCTCGGCTAATATTTTAAACATTTTTAATTTTCAGATTTTCATGTCTCCATTGTATGCCTCCCCTCCTCTCATCCCATCCCCATTCTTCTCTGAATACTACTTCATCAAACTTGCACTAAGGGTTTAACTATTTAATTTTAAATTTTTGTTTTTCCATTTTTTTCTTGTTTCCTCATTTTCTTTATCTTTTTTTTTCTCTCTCTGCTATCATTCTTTCCAATCCATTTCCCTCTTTGAGATTAGGACTTGGTTAATTCCACTCTCCCCTTACCTTTCCACATCCCACTAATCCTATTTTTCTCCACATTCTCCCTAAGCATAATAATTTCTGGTTTGCCAAATTCTCCTTTGCTGTTCATAGCCCATTAATACATAGTTGTTTGATGTTGAATAGATTGTATGTCTTGATCAAGAATGTATCTGCAAATTTTGACTCTGTAACTATGGACTTTGGTTGATGCTTGCCCTAAAATAGTGTTCTAGCACAAAACTGGTGTTAGTCTCATCCCAAATGGGCAGAACAAGCTGGAAAAAAGCATGAGAAAAATGACAAGTCTGGGTATCTCAACTCCCACTCATGACAATCAGGGGACAGACTAGATAATGAATTATCCAGAGGAGATTTCCCAAAAAGCTCTACAAACACTATATGTAAACATGGTAAATGAAAAGATTGAAAACCCGCAAAGGTCTCAGTTTGAGTGGGATAGGGAGAGAGAGGAAAAAACCAAAGGTCAATACAGGAATCTCATAAGTGTGAGGAAACTACTCAATGATTGATACAGGAATTGTGTGAGCAGGTTGAAAACACTCAAAGAGAAATGAAGGAATTGCAGGAGCAGGCTGAAATCAGCCAAAGATATAGACAGGAATTGTGTGAGCTGGCTGAATGCAGACAAAGAGAAAGTCAGGAATGGCGTGAACAACCTGAGAACACGCAAAGAGAACTACAGAAATTGCGAGCACGTGAGGAAGCTAATAAAGAGTTAATACAGGAATTGAGAGAGTGGGATGAGAATAGACAAAGATCAATAGAGGCATTGATGGAATCCATAAACAGAGAGCTGAAAGAAGTCAGGGATACCACAAAGGGAATGCTGAGTGGAGCCCAATAGAAGGAATAGCAATCCAAGGAATCCATAACCAATCTACTAAGTGATTTGAGAATAAACACAGAACACCAAATTAAGGAAGTAAAGAAGTTCATACAAGATCTAAAACAAAGCTCCAACAAAGAATTTGAAGTCATTAAAGCCGACCAATTAGAAGGAAAAGAAATAAAAACAAAGTAGAAAGTCTTGACAGTAGGTTAGACCATGTAGAAGATAGAATCTTGGGGATTGAAGACAGCCTACATATTATAGAGAAAGAACATAAAACCATCTAAGAAAAATCCAAGAAATATGATTGATCTATTCAACATCTGGTTTGAGTTCCATATATTTTATGTAATTATATTTAAAATATATTTTTATTTTTGTACTTGTGAATAAAATGTGTTGTTTCTAAGCTCCTTGCAGATGGCTGGTTCTTATCAATTGTAGTTCAATAAAAGCTTGATTTATCAGAGCACACTAAAGTGAACAATAGATTATACCACAAATTAAGAAAATCATAATGGAAGCTCAGATATTAAGTGTTGGTTTCTGACAGATGCAGCATATGAAATCATGTTTCTCATTCGTTCAGATCCTGTTTGTGTTGGAAGCTGCTGAATTAAATAAGTAACCTGTAAGTACACTGAGATTAGACATATCTAACTGCAGCTTATTGCATAAACACACTGAAAACTAATTTTGGAGTATATTTTTCTAGTTAATAGCCAAGTTTCAACTAATTAAACACAATTGAGGATCAGCCAATCATAGGCAGCCAATTGAATATTCTGCAAATATGCAAATGCTTACTATAGCCAATAAGATTTTTTCTTCTATTTGACCCTCCAAAATTCACTAATGACATTGCTAAGTGGAGCTTTCCCAAATTCTATTGATTATGAGTTCTGTTTAGTGTGGGCTTACCAATTCACGAATCATTCTTTATTCAAATAAACCAGTAAATTTAATTTATCAAAGTTTTGGTTTTAAAAGATTATTTTTTCTGTCAGTTGTGGGGCCTGAATTCTGGGCCTGGACTCTGTCCCTCACCTGTTCAAATCACAGCTAGTGCTCTACCACCTGAGCCATGGCACCACTTCTGGCTTTTACTCCTTATGTGGTGCTGAGGAATTGAACCCAGGGCCTTGTGCATGGAAGGAAAGTACTCTACCACTGAGCCACCTTCCCACCCCCTAAAGGATCAAAATTTATATGCTAAGGCTGAGACAGATCTGAGGTCATAACTATAGTTGGAGCTGGTTTGATTAGACATAGTTTTTGAGTGGCTACATGCACAGGTATTATGTCCATTATAATACTTTAAGAACTTTCTCAAGCATCTTACTGATGTTATCTCATATTCAAATATTTACAAGTTGGTCTAGTACATATGTATGTCTGTGGTTAATTAAATTTTTAAGAACTATATATTGTTTTACACATTACACAGAAAATAATATTACAGAATAGAGCTTTAGCTGGATTATTAGCATTTTTCTTATTTAAGATAATTACAATACTGCTTTGAGTGATGAAATTAGCTATTCTATTTGGAATGCTAAAAATGTCAGCAATAATAACCAAAATATTATTTTAGTTTTATATTTTCATGTTATACATCCTTTAAAAAAATCCGCTACACCTTATAATCAATCCCAAAGAAGATTGGAAGACAGTAATTAATCTTTAAAGTAACCAACCTTCAATATGAGCAATGTTACTCTAATTAAGTATTTCCCCTTCTGCAGAAATGGAGAAAATAGTGTATTGAACCTGAGAATTTGATCAAAAGAATAGATTAAGTTAATTGTGCTAAAAAGAAAATAAAACATCTCTGAGAGATATAACTAATTCAACTGTCTTTTATTGGATCTGGAAAATAAAGCTTTAGAAGTAAGAAAAAACAAAACTAAAAGCTAAAACTAGAATCACTATCCTTTTTGGATACTTGAAGTTCAAATTATGGAGAGTAGATCTGAATCACATTTGTATTTAGCTGTTTGTTCCACTTTCCAATTAATGCATAAAATTTATGTAAGTCGTTTTTAACAATAAGGCACACTTATTATATTTACATCATTATTGTTTCCTTAAACTCATGAAAAATTATATTCTCTAATAACATGTTATTTCTGTTTTATTTTTCTAGTATACACATTAAATGCTATTTTCAAAGTTATCTTTACTTTAATCTTTATTGAGTTACATTGTAAAAAAAGTGAAATGGAAAAGGCACTGAGTTCACACTACTAATTACATTTTCTTTCACGATGATTATGCTTGTTGATAACTTCCATTTAATTTTAACTCATAGCAAATGGTTGCTATAAAATAAAATCAAAGGTAACATATTTTCTCAGTGGTTCAAGGTAGAAAATTAAGAAGAGAAACACATGAAGGATTTTTTTTTCCATTTAAGAAATCAAGCGAGGGCCTGGGAAGGTGGCTCAGTGGTAGAGCGTTTGCCTTGTGTGCTCAAGGCCCTGGGTTCGATTCCTCAGCACCACATAAGAAAAAAGAAAAAAGACGGAAGTGGAGCTATGGCTCAAGTGGTAGAGCGCTAGCCTTGAGCTGAAGAGCTGAGGGACAGCGCCCAGACCCAGAGTTCAGGCCCCACAACCGGACCCCCCCCAAAAAAAGAAATAAATCAAGTGATATATATAAACATATATACATATATATCTGTATGTCCTAAAAAATATAGGTAGCATTGTGGGGGGGAGCAGGTGGTTGGCAGTCCTGGGGCTTGAACCTAGGGCCTTCATCTCTTGCTTGGCTTTTTTTCCATCAAGGCTGGTACTCTGCCACTTGATCTATAGCTCTACTCCCAGATGTTTTTATTGTTAATTAGAGAAAACAGTTTTACATACTTTTCTGCCTGTGGTGGCTGATTCAGGAACATGAATATTTTGAATCCTGGTGTAAAAAATGTGTGTGCAGATAGCTCCAATATAAGGCTGACTTGCCTTTCTTCAGGTGTATATGTAGGTTTTCTTGTGTGAAAATCCCACACTGATTTCTATTGTGGCTACACATTAACCTAATTTCCAGCATTGTGTAGGGTATCTTTTCCCACCTCCTTGCCAGTATTTGTGTTTTCTTTGATAATAGGCATTCTGATTATGCACAGAAGGAACTTCAACATAGATTTGATTTGCGTTTCCTTGATTACCAAGGATGTTGAATATTTTTCATGTATTCCTTAGACACCTATATCTGTTTAGAGACCTATCTAGTCTATTCACGTGCCTACTTATTAATAAGATTATTTGTTCTTTGGGTGTTTCATTTTTTTGTCTATACATTTTAGATGTTAGTATTTCTTCTGTTACTCGAAAGGCAGGAGTTTATTTTACTTATTCTTACCAAAAGATTCTTTGTAAGCTTCAAATTAATCAAAGACTGATTTCAAAATGAGCTGAGGGATTTGTTTCACAGAGTAGAGTACCTGCAAATAGGTACAAGTTCTGAATTCAGACTTCACTGTCTACAAAAAAGAGACATGTTTTAGTATGTTAAATCAGTAAAAGCTAATCAGCTACATTTTCTCAAAAAAGTAATTCTAAATATTTCAGTATTCATGGTAAAACTATTGCAAATTTTAGCACAAAGAATTATTGGTTCTATTTATTACTTTGGTAATCATTCAATCTAGCCAAATTTAAAAAAAAAATGCTATTTTCGCAAGGTGCTGGTGGATTACGTCTGTATTCCTACAACTCAGAAAGCTGAAATCTGTAGTTCAAAGTCAGCCTTGGCAGGAAACTCTGTAAGACTTACATCCAAATGAACCAGAAAACTAGAAGTGGTGCTATGGCTTAAGTGGTAAAGTGCTCTCCTTGAGCTGAATAGCTGAGGGACTGCCCCCAGGCCAAAAATTCAAGCCTAACAACCAACAACAACAACAACAAAAAGCAACAAAGCAAAACACAGCTTTGTATTAAGAGGAAGAATCTCCAAGTTTTTATTCCAGTTTTTAATGTTTATGGCAACTGTTTTCATTGAGTATAAATGGACAGTTTATATTTCTCATTGTGATAAACTTGAAAATATGTAGTTGCTTTTCTCCCATGCTACTATGCGGTTGCTTTTCTCCCATTTATAGTATCATTCATCTAACATTATTAAGATGAAAAATAAATAAAGGACAAGTCATTATTTAGCAAAACTGGCCAGATGAAATGACTATAGCATTTTAGTACTTTGGTAAAGAAGCTGTGATTTTCCTTCCCTCCCTAGGATTGGAACAACGAAAGAAAAATTGTCTTGATTTTTCCAAAAAAGTGAGAAAGGAAGCTCATATTCAAATAATTAGAAGATAGTGAAAAGAAATTTCCGGATGCATATGTTTAATTTTGAACTTTCCTCACAAGAAACTTCCAAGAAACTTAGCAAACTTTGGTTATAGATATATCAAAGGGCCAACTGCAAGAGCCTCACACCTATAGTTTGCAACTCAGGAGAATGAGATCTGGAATTGAGATTGGAGCCAGCCTGGAAAAGCAATAATTGCATGGATGGTGCCCCCTGCTCTTAGATAATACGTCTTTTCCTCTGATCCTTCAATGCGAAGCTGTCTCCCCACATGACCATCCTTCTGATTTGTTGACATTGTCATTGTTATTTCTGGTTTTCTCTTTCAACATGAAATGTGCATGGAGGCAGACTATTCACAGGTGTATTCACATCTGTGTCGCCAGTTGCCTACAACAGTGCCTGGTCCTTAGTGCTTAGGAGTCTTGTGTGGAGATGAGCCTGCTCTGCTCATGAAATCTCAGATTTCAATCAGGAAAGGTCATCAAGCTGTGATCTTCTGGTCAATCATCATTTCTTCTAATTATTTTTTTCCTCCTTGCGTATCTAAGTCTACCTAAGGGTGAGATCAGTGCCTGACATCTATTGACTGTGATGGCAAACGTGGCTGTGACATCATAGAAGTTTATTGTGAAGCTACAGGAAGACCTGATAACTGAAGCACCCAAATTGGTAGGCTCCCACGCCTTGGAATACATTCCACAGCTCTGCAATCAAACATCATTCACTCTACTGGGCTCAGAATCAGCATATGTTTCCCTTTCCTACTTAAAATAAAGAAAAATTTGACACATGCCCTTTTTGATATGTTGTTGAATTATTGAAATATCCCTACAACAAAAAAAATAAAATACCATTAGTGGAATGTAAATGTAAGGCATGGAAAAAAAGAAACAATCATAAATACTCCTAGGGAAAAGATAAAAAATGGCATCTGCTACAAAATCTTGTTCTGAAACCCAGAACTGGTGGCTCAAACCAGTAATCCTATTATAATATAAGCTAATGAAACTTTTCTTTTTGTGCCAGTCTAGGGGCTTGAACTCGTGGCCTGGGTTCTGAGTTCTTTAGCTCAAGGCTACCACTTTACTACTTGAATCATAGCAACTCTTCTAGTATAATTGGTAGTGTAGTGTAGATAAGAATTTAACAGAATTTCTTTTTACCTATGTCGGCTTCAAACTGTGATCCTCTATGTCAGGATTACAAGCATGAGCCACCAGCACCCAGGTAAAAGTTACATTTGTAAGATATAACAACTTATTTATAGAAAAAGCAACATAAACAAATGAAACACTAGAACAATAAAACTGAAAAAAAGTTATATGAAATATATAAAAAGTCTAACACTGAAGTCCCATGTTCAAGACTCAGGTCCACCACAAAATGAAAATGTGTAGATGATGAGAATGAATAGCCTGTGACAGAGTTTTACATTAATCAGTCTATGTTTATTAGAATTCTTGATTATAGCCATTCTATTTGGGGTGAGTTGGTAGCTAAATATTGTTTTGATTTCTTTTATAGCTAGAGAGGTTATTTCTTTTTTTTTAATTTTTATTTTTTGTGAACACACTGTATAGAGGGGTTACAATTACATGGGCAGGTTAATGTGTACATTTCTTATCAAGAATTGCAGCCTCCTCCTTTGTTTACCATTCACATTCCTTCCCAGCCTCCCTCCCCACCCCCCACCCATGTGTCTATTGGCCATCCTACTTTCTTCTTCACAGAAGTTTCTCTTTAAGTCTTTAGCCCACGTATTAATTGGACAGTTGTATCTTTTAGTATTTGTTGTTGGGGGATTTAATTTTTTGAGTTCCAGGTATATTTTAGATATGAGACCTTGTCCGTTGTATGGTTAGTGAAGATCTTCTCCCAATCCGTGGGCTTTCTATTGATCTTGCTTTGTCTTTTGCAATGCAGAAGCTCTGCAATTTCATGCAATCTCATTGGTCCAACCTTTCTTTGATTTGTTGTTTTTCTCGGTCTCTATTAAGAAAATTTCAGCCTGTGCCAAGGAGACCTAGGGTTTCTCCTATTCTGTCCTGTAATGTTTGCACAGTGTCTGCTTTAAATCTGAGGTCTTTGATCCATTTGGAGTAGATTCTGGTACAGGGAGATATATAAGGATCTAGCTTTAGTTTTCTTTTTTATCTTTATTTTTATTTATTTTTATTGTGAAAATACTGTACAGAGGGGTTACAATTAGATGGGCAAGATAGTACATTTCTTATCAAGAATTGTAGCCTCCTCCTTTGTTTCCCCTACCCATCCCTTCCCAGCCTCCCTGCCCCACAAACAATCCTCCCCACCCCCCACCGACACAGTTGGAAAGTTCATTTTCGACATGACAACTTCTGCTTCTCATTGTTGCAACAGGTCCACCTGTATCCTTATTTAAATGACTTTATTTTCCCCTTCCCCTCCACAAATTATACCGACATCAAATACAGTGAAAGCACTGTATTTGTGGGGGAGAGACATACAAACAACAAAGAAATCACCTTATAAATGCGTTAGAAACAAATGCATCTGACCTTTTCTGATCCACTCATCCATATACTAGATATTGCAAATAAGGGAAAACATGCTACCTATGTTTCTTTGGGCTGGGCTTAATTCACTTAATATAATTTTTGTAAGTCTTTCCATTTCCTAACAAATAGGGAAATGTCATTCTTTCTGATGGAGGCACAGAATTCCAATGTGTATATATACCACATTTTCTTTTTTTTTTTTTAATTTTTTTTATTGTGAGAATACCGTACAGAGGAGTTACAATTACATGGGCAAGATAACACGTATATTTCTTTTTTTTTTTTTTTTGTACTTTCACAAGCAAGTGTCTTTTATTTATGTCTTCATTTTTCTTCTTGCCCGAATTCCAAAACATTAACTTTCAATTTCAATTAATATAATTAACGTTGCTATTTCTTTTTTTTTATATGTACAAAATCCTATTTATTTCTTTTTTTTTCTTTTTCTTTTTTTTTATTTTATTTGTGAAAATACTGTACAGAGGGGTTACAATTACATGGGCAGGATAATGCGTACATTTCTTACCAAGCATTGCAGCCTCCTCCTTTGTTTA
>NW_012267455.1:929677-941799 GCF_000151885.1 Dipodomys ordii
GTTTGGGAATTGAGATATCCGGATTTGCCATTTTTCTTGTGTTTTTCCGGCTTACTCTGCCCATTTGAGATGAAAATAGCACCAGTTTTGTGCTAGAACACTATCTTAAGGCAACCCTCAATCAAAGTTTGCTTTTGTACAGTCAATAGTCTACAGATACAGTCTAGTTCAACAGATACCTCTATTCAACATCAAACAACTATATGATAATGGGCTTCGAACCGCAGAGAAGAATTTGGAAGACCAGAAATTATTAGGGTTAGGGAGAGATGTGGGTAAAAAATAGGAAAAGATTGGTGTGGGGGGGCACAGGGAGAGTTAACTATGTCCTAATCCCAATGCAGGAAATAGGTTGGGTAGGATGCAAGTAGAAAGAGAGAGAAAAAGAGGAAAGGGAAAGTGAAATGAAAAGAGACCAGAAAAAAATAGAAACGTAAAAATTAATATTTTTATGGCTATTAAAAGACCAGCTCTTTAGAGAGGAAACCATCTATTTAGAGAGGACTGTGAGTATATTAAGAAAAGGGAAGGGACATAGAGGAGGAGTGAAAAACTTAAAAAATGCTTAAAGTTTCCATCATAGAAGTCCTTCACTTCTTTGGTTAAGTTGATTCCTAGGTATTTCGTTTTTGTGGGGCTATTACAAATGGAGTTATTTCCTCATTTCAGCCATACTTTCTAATCATTGGCATACAGAAAAGCCATTGATTTTGGGGGGTTAATTTTATACCCTGCTATTTTGCCAAAGTTTTGAATCAACTTGAGTAATTTGGGATAGGTGTCTATGAGATTCTTTAAATACAAATCATATCATCTGCAAAGAGGGACAGTTTTATTACTTCTTTCCCTATTTGGATCTCCTTTTTGTTTGCATCTTGTCTTATTGCTGTAGCTAGGCATTCTAATACTAGATTGATGAGAAGTGGAGAGAGTGGACATTCTTGTCTTATTCCTGAGTTAAGGGGAATTGGCTTTAGGTTTTCATCATTAAGAATAATGCTGCCTGTAGGTTTGTCATAAACAGCCTTTATGGTATTGAGGAATGTTCCATGGATTCCTATTTTTTCCAAAACCTTCATCATAAAAGGGTGATGGATCTAATCTAATGCTTTTTCTGCATCTATTGAGATAACCATGTGGTTCTTCTTCTTGCTCTTGTTGATGTGATGAATAATATTATTTGATTTCCGTATATTGAAACAGATTTGCATCCCTGAAATGAATCCTGTTTGATCGTGGTGTATGATTTTTTGGATGAATTGTTGAAGTCGTTTAGCCAAAACTTTGTTGAGAAGTTTTGCATCAACGTTCATAAAAGAAATGGGTCTATAGTCCTCTTTCTTTGATGAGTCCCTGCCTGGTTTGGGGATGAGGTTATGATGGCTTCATAGAATGTGTTTGGTAGCAAACTTTCTTTTTCAATTTCATTGAAGAGTTGGAGCAGTATTGGTGTGACCACTGCTTTGAAGGCCTTGTATTATTCTACTGTAAAACCATCTGGTACTGGACTTTTCTTAGATGGGAGGTCTCTTATTGCTGTTTCTATTTCAATGCTTGATATGGGCCTGTTAAAATGGTTTCACTCATCTTGGTTTAGTTTTTGCATATCAATATTTGCTAGGAAAAGGTCCGTTTCTGCCAAGTTCTCAAACTTATTACCATAAAGTTTTGTGACGTATTCCCTTATAATGTTCTGAATCTTGGTTGTTTCTGTGATGATGTTTCCATTCTCATCTCTCAGTTTATTTATTTGTGTGTGTTCTCTTCGTTTTCTAATAAGATTTGCTAAGGGTCTGTCAATTTTGTTAATTTTTTCGAAGAATCAACTCTTTGTTTTCTTGATTTTTTCTATAATTATTTTGGATTCTAATTCATTTAATTCTGATTCAATTTTAATTATTTCTTTCGGTCTAATGGATTGGGGTTTATCTTGCTGCTCTTTTTCAAGGAGATTTAGATGTGCCATTAAATTGTTGGTTTCAGATCTCTCCAATTTGTTGATGTAGGAGCTCAGAGCTATAAACTTGCCTCTGAGTACTGCCTTTGCTGTGTCCCAGAGGAGCTGGTAATTTGTGTGTTCATTTTTGTTGAATAGCATGAATATTTAAATTTCCTTTCTAATCTCTTCCATGGCCCACTAGTGATTCAGCAGTGCATTGTTCAGCCTCCATGTATTACCGGACTTTCTTTGGTGGCTTTTGATATTGAGTCCTTATTTAATTCCCTTGTGGTCAGAGAGAATGCAAGGTATAACTTCGATGTTTCTTAATTTGGACAAGTTTTCCTTGTGGACTAAAATGTAGTCTATTTTAGAAAATGTTCCATGTGCTGCTGAGAAAACGTGTATTCTGATGCTACTGGGTGAAATATTCGGTAGATGTCTGTTAAATCAAGTTGATCTATGCAGTTGTTTAGATTTGCAGTTTCTCTGTTGAGTTTTTGCCGAGTTGATCTATGTAGTGGGGAGAGTGGTGTGTTAAAATCCCCAACAACTAATGTCTTTGGATCTATGTGGGATTTGAGGTTCAGTAGTGTTTCTTGGGTAAATTTGGGTGCCCCATTGTTTAGCGAATAGATATTTAGAATTGTAATATCCTCCTGAAGGAGAGATCAGTTAATTAGAATGTAGTGACCTTCTGTATCTCTTCTCACGGATTTTAATTTGAAGTCTATTTTATCTGATATTAGGATTGCAACTTCCGCCTGTTTATGGGGGCCGTTTGCTTGGTAGATTTTGTTCCAGCCTTTAACATTGAAAATGTGTTTGTTTTTATGGGCAAGATGTGACTCCTGAAGTCAGCAGCTAGAAAAATCTTGCTTTTTAATCCAACTAGAAAATCTATATCTCTTATTTGGAGAATTAAGTCCGTTAATGTTGAGAGATAGGATTGAGAGGTATTTGGGAGTTCATGCCATGTTATCCACCTTCTTGGGGGCTGTGAAAACTGGGTTCTTCCTATGGTTCTTGGATTCTCAGTTTGGGTGCAGTTTCTTGGCCTTTATTGTGGTCTTCTTAGGTTTCTATGTGTAGTACATTTGCACATTCAATAGTCTGCAGATACAATCTAGTTCAACAGATACGTCTATTCAACATCAAACAGCAATATATTAATGGGCTACCAACCGCAAAGAAGAATTTGGTACAACAGAAATTATTAGGTTTAGGGAGAGATGTGGGTAAAAAATAGGAATAGAGTGATGTAGGAAGGCACAGAGAGAGTTAAGATAACTAAGTACTAATCTCAAAGCAGGAAATAGGTTGAATAGGATGAAAGGAGAGAGAGAGAAAAGAAAGAGAGAGAAAAAAAGACTAGACAAAATAAAAAAATAAAAATTAAAAGTAGAGTGCAGATCATGAAAACAAAATATTCAGAGAAGAAAGTGGATAAAATGAGAGAAGGGGAGGGATATAAACGAGATGTGAAAAACTTAAAAAATAAAAATACTTAAAATATTATGTAGGTATAAAGAGGTAGGACTGCTCTTAAGGAATTTCAGTCTAACAGGTTTTGAATTGAGTAATAAATTTATGGATTATGTGTGCACACAATGGGGGATAAGGTCTAATAAGCAAGTATGGGTTTATCTGAGGATGTGCAAAACAATTAAGTCACAAATAGAAGAAGGAAAGAGAAGCAAAGATGAAAAGGATCAGAAAGAAAGAAAAGAAGATCAGAAGTTCAGTAGAGCTAAACAAAAAAAATTTAAAAAAACGCACAAACACATATACCCCTAAAATAAAAATTATAAGAGGAAAAAAATTACTAGAAAACATTTTTTTTCAAAAAATGTAAAAATTAAAAATTTAAATAAAATTTTAGGAAAAAAACTATAAAAGGTACCAAAAAAGAAAAAAAAAGTTCTTTGATTTTTTGAGGAGGTTTTGGAAAATTCCTGTATGTCCCTTGTGTTCGTAACCAGCCTCTAGTTGAAGTCTCTGGTGTGCTTGTGGTGTTTGATTTTCCTGTGGCTTGGTTGGTTTCTTAAGTCAGTTTGTTTAAACAGGCAGAAAAATGTTCTGCTTTACCCAGGATTTTGTCATCCTCCTCCCAGTTTAGTTTAATGAGAGGGAGAACTGCTTTGAGTATTACAAATGAGGGAGATGGCTGTTTCCTCAAATTTGGAGATACTGTGATGAGGCGAGGTTCTGGGTAGAGTTGAGGCATTTCAGCAAACAGTAGCTTTTCCCAGGGGCTAGATTGTGAAAATTCACAGAGCCTAGCTTTGAGCCATTCTCAGGGTTTATGTTTACTGAATTACAATTGATGTCCAGGCTGCTAAAGGGAGGGGCAGGCTCTGGCTCTGATTACCTAGTGATGAAACCCACTCCTGGGCTGGAGTTGGGTGACTTTTCCCTGGGTGGAGCTGACTGTGGCAGATCAGGCTAAGTTCTTGTGACCTGCTAAATGACTCTAGTTTTCTTCCAAGGACTGAGTTGGAGCTAGCAGCTACACCAAGCTTTGTCAGTATCCAAAATAGGGATCTCCGGTATTGGGGGGGGGGGAAAGGGGTGGCCTTCCCTCCTCTGCTCCCTGAGAAGGAGTGAGGACGTTAGGCTTCTACTCATGCCGAGTCTTAGTTCCTGGGTCGTCTCTGGTCTGTGAACTGCAGGATGAAGATATCTGCTCCTTGTCAGTTCTTGCTGTTGTGTAGAATCCACTCGCCCTCCACGTCTGGCTCCTTCATCCCGGACTCTCTGTTTTGCATGTATGGCGGCTACAGCCGCCACAACCATGGCTGCCGCCGCAGCAGTGGCTGCTGACATATGCTCAAATGTGTCTCCTGGCCTGGATTTTCCCTCTCTGGTCTAACTCTCTGTCCTGTGATGGCACACTTGGTGTGATTCTCTGGCTTAGTACTGTTCACTGGAACTCTAAAACTGCTTTCTATGTGAGAGTTTGTTTAGTCTCCAGCTTCTCCTCCACCATCTTCCCTAGTTCCCCCTAATTTTCTACAACTGAGTAACCAATTTTGCCAGCACCATTTACTGTCTTTCTTCCATTCTATTTTTTTTAGCTCCCTTATCGAAGCTTTGATGGCTATAGGCCTGTAGATTCATTTCTGGGCTTTAAATTCTCTTCCATTGGTCCTGAGGTCTGTTTTTATGCCAGTAACAAGCTGTTTTGATTACTATTGCCTTGTAGTAGAGTTTGAAATTTGATATTGATATTCCTCCAGCACTGTTCTTTCTGTTGAGGACTGTTTTTCATGTTAGGGGTCTTTTATTGTTCCATATGAAGTTTTGGATTGCGTCTTCTATTTCCTTGAATAATGACTTGGAATATTGATAGGTATCATATTGATAGATAGCCTTGGGAAGTATTGCCATTTTCACGATACTGATCCTCCAAATCCAGGAGCATGAGATGTTTTGCCACTTTCTAAGTTCTGTTTTGATATGGTTTTTCATGTTTTTAAAGTTTTCATCATAGAGGTCTTTCACTGCTTTGATTACATTAATTCCGAGGTATTTTATTTTTTGTGGGGCTATTATGAATGGAGTTGCTTTCCTGATAACAACAGATGCTAGATGGGATGTAGACAGAAGTGAGACCTTCTGCACTATTGGTGAGATTGTAAACTTGTTCAACCACGTTGGAAAGTAGTATGGAGGCTACTCAAATCCTCCACATAGAGTTCCCCCATGACCCAGCAATACAACTTTTGGGCATTTACCAAATGACCACAAACAAGTCCATACTAAAGCTACCAGCACAACTATGTTTATTGCAGCATTATTTACCATAGGTAAGATATGGAGCCAATCCAGATGCCCCTCAGTAGATGAATGGAACAAGAAAATGTGGTATATATACACTATGGAATTCTATGCCTCCATTAGAAAGAATGAAATTGCCCCATTTGTTAGGAAATGGAAAGACTTGGAAAAAATTATATTAAGTGAAGTAATCCAGGCCCAAAGAAACATAGGACCCATGGATTCCCTTATTTGCAATAAATAGTATATGTTTACGAGAACCAGAAAAAGCCAGATAAGTTGATGTTAGGTGAAATGAATCCCAAGATAAGGATTCAAATGTTTTTTTCTTTCTTTTGATTGTTTCTAACATATTTACAAGATGATTTTTTGTTGCTTTGTATGTCTCTCCTCCACACTATAACCCCTGTTTTCACTATATTTGGTGTTGGTATGTAGAAAAACGAACTTTACAACTTTGCGGGGTTGAGGAGGTAGGGAAGTGGCGGGGGTTGGGGGTGGGGGAGATGGGAAGGGATGGAAGGGGAAACAAAGGAGTAGGCAACAATGCTTGATAAGAAATGGACTCAATACCTTGCCCATGTAAATGTAACTCCTCTGCATTGTATTTTCACAATTAAAAAAATGATACCACAATAAAAAAGGTGAATTAGTCTATCACTAGAGGATTACATATGTTGTATTTGCTACATAGGGGTTTAAAATCATAAAATACCATTTAAAGGCAAGCCCAAGCAAGAAAGTCCATCGGGCATTTTTCCTGTGTGTGCCAGTCATGGGTGTTGAATTTGTTCTAGTTTACTCTAGGCTTTGGTTCTATCACTCTCCTCTCAGCTTCTTGGAGGGACACCTACCAGCAAATTGGGGATAAAGGGTCTCATGGAATTTCTTGTTCAGGCTGGCTTTAAACTGTGATCCTCAGATTTCAGCTTCCTGATTCATTCTGTGATTTGCATGAGACTCTTATCTCCAATGAAACACCAAAAAGAAGAGAAAACACCTGGAGGTTGAGCTCTGGCTCCAATGGCAGAAATGAGACAATGATTTCTGGCAGAGCACCCAAACCTTGAGATCAAGCTCCAGGACCATCACACACAACAAGTATAAAATAAATATATACAAAGAAAGGTAGAGGAAGAAAAGAAAGAGCCTATTTCAGAGGTTAAAACGAGAAAAACCGAGGTAGTTCACACCTATTATTGTAGTTACTCAGGAGTCTGACATCTGAGAATCACTGTTCAAGGCCAGCCCTGGCATGAAAGTCTATGGACCCATCTCTAATTAGCCAATTAGAGTAAAAAAAAAAGCCACAAATTGGGCTGTGGCTCACATATTAGAGTGCTACTTTTAAAAATGTACTGGGACAATATCTAGGCGCTGATTTGTATCCCCAAGCCCAGCATACATATGTAAGTAAAAAAAAAATAGAAATAAAAATGTATAAGAAAATCCAATTAAATTTTCATAATGAGTCATGAGTTAGATCACATCTGAGGGCTATGATCTCTCATCATCTAATCACCAGAAAAACAAACGAGAAAACAACAGAAGTGAAGCTGTGATTGGAGTTGTAAAGCACCAGCATTGACTGAAAAATCGGTGAAATAGTGCGTTGCTCAGAGATCCAGCTAAGTATCACAAAAAATGGTAATAAGAAGAGAACCTGGGGCTGGTGACTTATGACTGTAATTCTATTACCTCAAGAGGCAGAATTATGGGATCCAGTGTAAAAGACAACCCTAGCAAGAATGTCCAGAAGACAATTCTAGCCCCATCCTGGGGCTAGAACTTTACTACTCCTAGATGTTTGGCAGTTAATTGGAGGTAAGTATCTTAGACTTTCCTGCTCAGACTGGCTTTGAACCATGATGTTTTCATTTCAGCCTCCTGAATCAGGCTAAGCCTTGCATGAGTTCTAGCTCCAGGACAAGCACACACAAAAAGAATGAAATTAATGTAAAGAAGGGTAGAAGAAGGGAAGAACCAATAACTGAAGCTTCAATGATCCAATCAGCCAATCATTGGTGGCTCATAACTGTAATTCTAGTTACTCAGGAGGCTAAAAGCTGAGGATTGTGTTCAAAGGCCAGACGAAGTAGGAAAGTCCATAAGACTTGTGTGTGTGTGTGTGTGTGTGTGTGTGTGTGTGCACCTGCGCGTGTGAATATATATATGTATGTCTGTGTGAGAGTCCTGTTGCTTGAACTTGTACTATTTTGCTCAAGGCTCTATTAATCTCAACGTTTTAGTGGTTCTAATTGGAGATATCATGGACTTTCCTGCCCAGGCTGGTACAAACTTTGATCCTCAGATTTCAACATCATAAATCTGGTCTGGCTCTGCCTGATACTCATTTCTAGATATCAACAACAACAGAGGCAAAAAAACCCTAGAGTGGAGCTGTGGTTCACCTGGTAGAATTGGGAAAATTTTCTGAGACAGCACTGAGGCTATGAGTTCAAGCCACAGGACAAAGAAAGAAGAGGTAAAAGGAGGATAGAAGTACAAAAGGAAGAGTCAGTGAGAGAGATTGAAATGAATCAAACATTGGTTGCTCACACATGTTAAACGAGGTACTCAGGGGGATGAAATCTGAGGATCACAGTTCATGACCAGCCAAGGCAGGAGAGTCCATGAGACCCATATGTCTAATTTGCCACTAAAAATAAGCTACAAGTAGTAATTTGACTCATGCGGTTGAGTGCTAGTCTCAAACAGAAAGCTTGGAACTGCACCTAAGCCCTAAGTTGAAGTCCTAGGCACACATTTCAAAAATAAAAAAGCACAAACTAAAACCAATGAGAAAAGAGAAAACTAAAGTTTCAAAATGAGCATGGGATTTGGTTTATATGTGTATTCCTACTTACTCAAGGTTAAAAGCTCTACTGGGCAGGAAAGTACAAGAATCTCTAATCCACAACTACCCAGTTTAGTTACGATTGTAGTTGTAAAACACTGCGTTTGGTGCAAAAGCTAAAAAATAAAAGCTGTTTGCTGACCCAGAGATCAATTCTTAGTGCTAAAAAAATTGTAGGAGAAGAGAAGAAAGGCCAATTGTAAATTTAAACATAAGCCTGGTGCTTGTTGATCATGTCTGTAGTCCTACTCAGGAGGCAGAAACCTGAGGATCAAGTTTCAAGGCCTGACCAAGAAGCAAAATCCGGGAGACTTTGTGTGTATGTGTTAATATTTGTGTGTGATTGTTTGTATGTGTGATGTGTGTGTTTCTGTACTTTCCTTTGCCTAGTGCTCAAGCATTCCCAGCTTTTTGGGGGTGAATTGGAAATAGGAATATCATGGACTTTCCTGCCCAGGCTGGCTGTGAAACATGGTATTCAGATTTCAGCCACCTGATTTAGCTGGAATTTGAGCTATGGGTTAAGTGGCAGAACTGGGCAAATATTTTCTAGGACTGCACGCAGACCTTGAGTTCAAGCCTCAGGACATGCAATGAAGAAATAAAGAAGAGTAAAAGTAACATAGGAAGAGCAAGTGGCAAAGGCTTAAATGAATCAAGAATTAGTGGCTCATACATATTCTACAAGAGGCTGAAATCTGAGGATGATGGTTCATGGCTAGCCCAGGCAGGAGAGTCCATGAAATGCTTGTCTGTAATTAATCACCCCACCCAAAAAATGGCCCAAAATTATGGTGTGTCTCATGTAATAGAAGATAGCCTTGAATAAAAACTTCCGGGACAGAATATGAGCCCCAATTTGTACAACCATGAAAAGGACACACATGCAAAAAATAAAAAGTAAACAAAAGAAGGCACTGGCAAGCACATATTAAAGTTTTTAAATGACACAAGGGTTGTTGGTCCTGTGTATAATCCTAACTAAACAAGAGGCTAACATCTGAGGATTGTGGTATCAAGTCAGGCTGGGCATGAATGTGCTTGAGATGCTTATCCCAGCTACCTAGCAAAAAGTCCTGAGCTGGGCCTGAAGTGGTAAACAGCAGCCTTTAGTTAAAAAGCTAAGATGTATGATTTCTTTGTTGCTTTGTATGTCCCTCTCCCATGATATAACCTCTGTTTCATTGTATTTGATGTTGTTATAATTTGTGGAGGGGAAGGGCAAAAACAAACCGTTTACATAGGGATAGAGGTGGACCCATTGCAACAATGAGATTTACAAGTCATCATGTCAAAAAACAAACTTTACAACTTTGGCAAGGCGAGTGGGGGGATATGGGAAGGGATGGGAAGGGGAAACAAAGGAGTAGGCAACAATGTTTAATAAGATATTTACTCATTATCTTGCCCATGTAATTGTAACGCCTCTATACGGTATTTTCACAATAAAATTTTTTTAAATAAAAGCTAAAGAACAGTTCCCAGAGCCAGGGTCAAGCTGCAGGACCACAAATAAAACACAATCAATACAAAGGAGAGTGAAAAAAGACAGACTGAAATCTGAGTATCCACAGTTCAAAGCTAACACAAACAAGAAAATCCATGAGATATTCTGATTGTGTGTGTGTGTGTGTGTCTGTGTGTGCATCTGTGTACCATCCTGTGGCTTCTGTGTGCCATCCTTGAACTTGTGCTGGTTTGTTCAAGGATAGAGATCTAGCACTTCCAGCTTTTCAGTGGTTAATTGGAGGTCATAGTCTCATAGATTTTCCTTACCAGGCTGGCTCGATTTATGCTAGGCTATGCCTCAGACTCTAACCTCCAATTAATTGTCAAAAAGAAAAAAAAAACTGGGAATTGAGTTATGGCTCAAGTGGCAGAATTGGGTAATCACTTTCTGGGACAGCTACCAAGCCCTGAGTTCAAGCCTCAGGAAAATCACAGAAGAATTAAAGAAAAGGAGTGCAGTAGTGCAGAAGGAATATCCAATGACAGATTTAAAATAAATCAAGCATTGGCAGCTTAACAATGTTCTATCAGCTACTCAAGAAGATGAAATCTGAGGATGATAGTTGAACGCCAGCCCAGGTAGGAAAATCCATGAGATATTTATGTCTCATTTGTCACCAAAAATATGCCACTAGCTGTGTCCTGGCACATGTGGTAGAGTGCTAGTCTTAAACAGAAAGCTCTGGGACAGCACGCAGGCCCTGGTGCTGAGGTCACAGCACAGACACAAAAAGAAAGAAAAAGATCACACATTATAAAAGATGGGAAAAAGAGAAAATTATAGTTTCAAAATGAGCCATGGGATGTTGGTTTATGTATGTATTTCTAGCTACTCAGAAAGTTGAAATATGAGGATCACAACTCAAAGCCAGTTGGGGTAGGAAAGTGAATGAAATTCTTATCTCAAAATGAAAGTGTGATAGTAGTTGTAAAGTACTGAAATTTGGTGAAAAACCTGGGAAACAGTTTCCTGGTCCATAATACAGCCCATGTTCTACCAAAAACAAAACTGAAATAAGGGAAGAAATGACCATTTGAGATTTAAAAATAAGCCTGGGGCTGGTGGTTCATGTTTATAATTTTAGTTTTCAAGAGGCTGAAGTCTGAAAATACTATTTAAAGGACACCCTAAACAGGAAAGTCCATGGGGATTTTTTTATGTTTGTGTGCCAACCTGGGTTTTGAATTTGTGTAGGAGCTCTACCATATGGTAATTGATGAAGAGAATCTCATGGACTTTCCTGTACAGGCTGCTTCAAACTATGATACTCAGATTTCAGCCTCCTGAGTCTTGCTGGGATTTACATGAGATTCTTCTCTCCAATTAACCACCATAAGGAAGAAAAATAAAACTTAGTCATTGAGCTGTGGCTCCAATGGCAGAAATGAGAAAATAATTTCTGGTACAGCACCCAGACCAACACACATTCAAAATATAAAATTAATAAATGTAGAGAAGGATGAGAGAAGAAAGAGCCAATTTCATAGTATAAAATGAGCCAAGCATAAGTGGCACACACCTGTGGTGGTAGCTACTCAGGAGACTCAAATCTGAGGATCACAGTTGAAAGCCAGCCTAGGTAGGATAATTCATATACTCAACTCTAATTAGCTACTTAAAACAATATAAAAATAGCCAAGAGTTGTGCTGTGGCTCATTTTGTCTTAGTGTGCTAGTCTTGAATAAACACCTCTGGACAGCACCTGGGATGATTTGTAGACCCAGGAACAGGATACACAAGGAAATAAAAATACAAATAAAAAGGGGTAAGAATGGCTGGGAATATGGCTTAGTGATAGAGTGCTTGCCTAGAATGTTTGAATCCCTGGGTTTGTTTCCTCAGTAACTCATAAATAGAAAAAGCTAGAAGTCACACTGTGGCTCATGTAGCAGAGTTCTTGCTTTGAGTAAAAGAAGTTCAAGGGGCTGCGAAGTTGGCTCAGTGGTAGAGCGCTTGCCTTGCATGCCTGAGGTCCTGGGTTCGATTCGTCAGCACCACATAAGCAAAAAGAAAAAAGCCGGAAGTGGCGCTGTGG
>NW_012267455.1:944328-945141 GCF_000151885.1 Dipodomys ordii
GATCAAACAGGATTCATTTCAGGGATGCAAAGCTGGATCAATTTACACAAATCAATTAATATTATTCATCACATCAACAAGAGCAAAATAAGATCCACATGGTTATCTCAATAGATGCAGAAAAAGCATTCGACAAGATCCACCAACCCTTTATGATGAAGGTTTTGGAAAAATTAGGAATCCATGGAACATTACTCAATAGAATAAAGGCTGCATATAACAAACCTACAACCAGCATTATACTCAATGGTGAAAAACTAAAGGCATTTCCTCTTAACTCAGGAACAAGACAAGGATGTCCAATCTTACCATTTCTCTTCAATCTAGTATTAGAATGCCTAGCTACAGCAATAAGACAAGATGCAGACATAAAGGGGATCCAAATTGGGAAAGAAGAATTAAAACTCTCCCTCTTTAATAATGACATGATCTTGTATTTAACGAATCCCATAGATTCCACTCCCAAATTACTCAAGCTGATTCAAAACTTTAGCAAAGTACAGGGTATAGAATTAAACCCCCCAAATCAATGGATTTTCTGTATGCCAACAATGAGAAAAGTGTGGCTGAAATTTGGAAACCAACTCCATTTGTAATAGCCCCACAAAAAATAAAATACATAGGAATTAACTTAACCAAAGAAGTGAAGGACATCTATGATGAAAAATTT
Source organism: Dipodomys ordii (assembly GCF_000151885.1). NCBI lineage: Eukaryota > Metazoa > Chordata > Mammalia > Rodentia > Heteromyidae > Dipodomys > Dipodomys ordii. The sequence continues at coordinate 944,999 of NW_012267455.1, forward strand.
AAAATCTTGAAAAAAGAAATCAAAACAGAACTTTGAAAATGGCAAACACTCCCATGCTCCTGGATTGGAAAGATTAACATCGTGAAAATGGCAATAATTCCCAAGGCTATCTACAAATTCAACGCGATACCTATCAAAATTCC
>NW_012267455.1:946011-949088 GCF_000151885.1 Dipodomys ordii
CTCCAGTTAGAATGGCAAAAATCAAGAACTCTAACAACAACAGTTGCTGGAAGGGATATAGACAGAAGGGAACCTTACTGCATTGTTTGTGGGAATGTAAACTTGTTCAACCACTTTGGAAAGCTGTATGGAAGTTCCTCAAAATACTTCCCTTAGAGCTCCCCTATGACCCAGCAATACCACTTTTGGGCATTTACCCAAATTTTTACAAACAAGACCGCACTAAAACTACCAGCACAACTATGCTTATTGCAGCATTATTTACCATAGCTAACATATGGAACCAACCCAGTTGCCCCTCAGTAGATGAATGGATCAAGAAAATGTGGTATATATACACAATGGAATTCTATGCCTCCATCAGAATAAATGACATTGCCCCATTTGTTAGGAAATGGAAAAAACTTCGCAAAAATTTTATTAAGTGAAGTAAGCCAGGCCCAAAGAAACATAGGTCCCATGGTTTTCCTTATTTCCAATATCTAGTATATGTATGAGTCAAGTGGAAAATGTCAGATAATGTGATGTTAGGAAAATACCCTTAGATATGTATTTTAATGTTTTTTTCTTTCATACATTTGTTTCTAAGGCATTTATAAGATTATCTCTTTGTTGCTTTGTATGTCCCTCCCCCACAGTATAACCCCTGCTTTCATTATATTTGGTGTCAGTATAACTTGTGGAGATGGGGAAAAACAAATCGTTTAAGGATACAGTTGGACTTGTTGCAACAATCAGAAGTACAAGTTGTCATGTGGAAAACGAGCTTTACAACGTTGGTGCGTGGGGCGGAAGGGGGGGGAGGATTGGGTTGGTGGATGGGGGGAGGCTAGGAAGGGATGTGAAAGGTAAACAAAGGAGGAGGGTGCAATGATTGATAAGAAATGTACGCATTATCCTGCCCATGTAATTGTGACCCCTCTTTACAGTATGTTCACAAAAAATGAAATAAAATTTTAAAAAAGAATGAAATGTATAATAGTTTTAACATAAGAGAGCCTGTTAATGTTTTAATCACCCTAAAATGAATAAAATTGAAATCATTACAAGCTGAAAAAAACAATGCTCTATGTTTGCCAATAGTCCTAGCTTCCACATATGAGAGAAAACATTCATCCTTCCTTCACAAAAAATTTCCAGGTTCCACCATTTCTTTATAAATAATGCTATATTCTAATGGATGAGTAAAATTACTCTTTGTATATATACCATACTTTCTTGATGAATTCATCTATTGAAGGCATTTGTGCTATATCTGTACCTTGACAATGAACATAGTTGCGGAGATGGCCTTACTTTATCCTGATTTTTAGTCTTTTGGATAAATGCACAAGAATCGTAGTATTGGACCACAGGGTGATTCTAGTTGTTTTGTGGGTTTTTTTTTCAGCGTAGTTGAACAAGTTTACATTCCCACCAACAAGGTTTATGATCAATCTAAAGTGAGATGCAAAAAGAGCAGCAAGTCAAGTGGTTGTGGTTTTTTGTTGTTGTTGTTTATGTCCGGTTGTGAGACCTGAACTCTGGGCCTGGGCACTGACCCTCAGCTCTTCAGCTCAAGGATAGAGCTCTACCACTTGAGCCACAACACCATTTCCAGCTTTTTTTTGCTTATGTGGTGCTGAGGTATGCCACCCAGGGTCTCATGCTTCCAAGGCAAGCACTCTAACACTGAGCAACCTTCCTAGCCCATCTCAAGTGTTTTGGTTCATATTTCCTTTATGGCCTGAGATGCTGAACATTTTTTATGTAACTACTGGCCAATTTTATTCCTTCTGAGAAATCTCTAATTAGCTTCTTTGCCCATTTTTTTTAATTGGGTTGTTAATGCTTTGCTAGTATAATTTATTGAGCTCCTTGTATATTTTGATGTAGAGCTGGCAAAAATCTCTCCTTCCATTGGCTCTTTTAGTTGGTAATGATGTCCTTTGCCATGCAGAAACTTCTTAATTTGTCACAATCCCATTTGGGAATACGCTCTTTGAGTCCAGGCATTATTGATATTCGTGTTCAGGGAGAGCCAACGTTAGCAAGGCTTGTACTCTTGGAACACTCCTTTCTAGATTTAAATCTTAATGATGGACAGGTATGGTTGCCCCAATCTTACAGGGAGAAAGGTCAAAATATAACATTTTTCTGATTCTTTAGGCCCCACATCTAGTCAAAGGTTACTCTAGAGCCTATATTATTCTTGTATAATCTCAAGATAGGTTGTCCTATTGACTTTCAATCTTTATATTTCTTCCTTAACTCTGTGTATCTGGTGTACAATATGATGGCTACTGACCACATGGGGCTGCGGAGCACAGTAAATTGTAATTTGTTGTACTGATTTTGCTGTAAGTATAATGTGCACCATGGAGTTGGAACACTAAATACAAAAAATGGGGGGAGCTACTTTTTTGTTTTTGTTTTTGCCAGTCCTGGGGATTAAGCTCAGGGCTTGAACACTGTCCCTGAGGGTCTTTTGCTCAAGGCTAGTGAGCACGCTACCACTTAAGCCACAGTGCTACTTCCAGCTTTTTCTGTTTAAGTGGCACTGAGGAATCAAACTCACCCCTTCATATATGCTAAGCAAGCACACTACAATTAAGCTACATTCCAGCTCTTCAGCTATTTTTAAAATGCTGTTTCATACTTTCTTGTCCAGGCAGCTTTGACCTGTGCTCCTCAGATCTCAAATTCCTGAATACCTATGATTGCAATCATGAGATATTGGTGCCTGGCAAATGGTGATTTTTAACCTACTTTTAATTTTCTTCATTGATGGAAGAGTGAGTAGATAACATGAAGAAATGAGAAAGGCAGAGGAAAAAGCAAGAGTAGCAGATACTAGAAAAGGAAAGTGGTACAAAAATTGGCAAAATTAAGTAAAGGTTGCAATTTAATTAATAGCAATAGTCCAATGTTGCTTTTTTTATTTTACAAACATGCAGTACTGGTACATTCCATTAACTGTAGGGGAATGAGGGGACATACAAACTGTTTACAACATTTAAAACTAAACTTATGTATTTTAATGCTTTTTTATTTCATGCATTTGTTTCTAACGCATTTATAAGATTATCTCTTTGTTG
>NW_012267455.1:949138-960728 GCF_000151885.1 Dipodomys ordii
CAGCACCACATAAGCAAAAAGAAAAAAGCCGGAAGTGGCGCTGTGGCTCAAGTGGTAGAGCACTAGCCTTGAGCTGAAGAGGTGAGGGACAGCTCTCAGGCCCAGATTTCAGGCCCCACGACTGGACTCCCCCCAAAAAAAAGTTCAAGGACAGTGCCCAAGCCCTGATTTCAAGCCCCAGGACTAGGAAGAAGAAGAAAAAAATGTGTGATAAAATCCAATTAAAGTTTCAAAATGAGCCACAAATATTTGGTTGATGCCTAGTGACTCAGAAGGCTGAAATCTGAAAGTAGTTGTTCCTAGCCAGCCTGGGCAGGGAAGTGCATAAGTCTCCCAGTAACCAGCCTAAAAAGCCAGAAATGAAGCTGTGGTTGTAGTTGTAAAGCACCAGCCTTGAGCGAAAAACCTATGAAACACTGCCCTGGCTCAGAGACTTAGCCTCAGGATCACAAGAAGAAAATGCAATGGTTAGAAATAGAGAACCTGGGAATGTTGGCTCATGTCTGTAATTCTAGAAATTCAGGAGTCTGAAATACAAGATCCAATGTAAAGGCAAACCTAGTCAAGAAATTCCAGGATACTCTTTTGTGTGTGGTGGCCACACTGTGGATAGTTTTTTTTTAATTGAAGGGAGATAAGAGTTTCATGGACTTTCTGGCCCAGGCTGATTTCAAACCATGATGGAAAGATTTTAGCCTCCTGAATCAGGTCAGGCCTTGCATGAGTTCAAGATCCAGGACCAACATATACAAAAAGAATGAAATAAATGAAAAGAAGGATAGAAGAAGAGAAGAGCCAATAACAGAGGTTTCAATGAACCAATCATGGGTGACTTATATTTGTAATACTAGCTACTCAGGCTGAAATTTGAGGATACTGTTTAGAGCTCAGCTCAATTATATGAGTTCATAAAATCTCTCTCCTTCCCTCTGTCTGTCTGTCTGTCGGTCTGCCTGCCTGCCTGCCTGTCTGCCTGTCAGTCTGTCTCTCTGTTTGTCTGTCTGTCTCTCTCTCTCTCTCTCTTTGTGAGTGTGTGTGTGCCAATCCTGGTGCTTGAACTTGGTCTGTTTTGCTCAAGGATCTACTGCACTCAGATTTTTAGTGTTAAATTGGAGGAAAGAATGTTAACGACTTTCCTCAATTTTCATCCTCCTGAATCTGGCCTAGCTCTACATGATTCTCTTTCCAATTAACCTCTCCTCAAAAACCAAATGGTATGGTTCGTCCCACGTATGCCCTGAGACAGCATCTGAGCTTGAATTTCTACTCCCAGGATAAGCAAAAATGAAAAAAAAATAAGAAAAGTAGGTGGAAGCAACCACATATTAAAGTTTTTAAATGACCCAAATGTTGCTGGTCATATTGTAATCCTTACTACACAAGAGGCTGACATCTGGATTGACACCTGGATTGCAGTGTCAAGTCAGCCTCGGCATGAACATGCTTGAGACTCTTATCTCCTGCTACACAGCACAAAATCTTGAGCTGTGGCTGAGATGGTAAAAGCACCAGCCTTGAGTGTAAAAGCATAGTCAGAGGTCAAGCCACAGGACCAATAAAATTTTCAAAGGAGAGTGGATGAAGAGAGGCTGAAAGCTGAGGATCATGTTTCAAAACTAGCACATACAAGAAAGTCCATGAGGCTTTCTCTGTGTGTGCATCTGTATGCTATCCTATGGCTTGAACTTGTGCTGTTTTGTTCAAGAATAGAACCTCACCACTCTTAGCTTTGCATTGATTAATTGGAGCTGAGAGTCTCATGGACTTTCCTGCCCTGGTTGGCTTTGAACTATGATCCTCAGATTTCAGCCAAGTGATTCATACTGGGCTTGGCATAAGACTCTTATCTCTTATTCACTACCAAGATTTTAAAAAGCAAACAAACTGAAGTTGAGCTGTAACTCAAGTGGCAAACTGGGCAATCACTTTCTGGAACAGCACCCAGGGCCTTAGATCAAGCAACAAGACAAAACAAATATAGCCACAAGCTATACTTTGGCTCATGTGGTAAGCTAATTAGTCTTGAAGAAAAAGCTCTAGCATTATAGCCAGGCCCTGATTTGTAGCCCCAGAATTAACACATATTCAAAAATAAAAAGCTAGGGAAAATTTAAAAAGAGGAACTGGAAAAAAGATCAAATTAACATATTTAAATGAGCAATGGGTTTGTGGTTCATGTGTATAATTGGAGCACCTCAGGAAGCTGAAATCTGAGGATCATGATTTGAAGCCAGACTACCCAGAAAAGTACATTAGAATCTTATATCCAATAGGCCAGAAAAAAAGCTAGAAGTAGAGCTGTGGTTGAAGTTTTAAAACATCATCCTTGAGTCCAAAATCTAAGAAACAGAAGGGCGCTGGTGGCTCTAACCTGTAATCCTTACTACTCAGGAAGCTGAGATATGAAGATCATGGTTGAAACCCATCCTGGGTAAGAAAGTTCATGAGACTCTCATCTCCAATTAACCACTAGAAAACCTGAAGTGGTGCTGTGGCTGAAGTGTTCAAGCATTTGACTGAACCTGAAGAGCTCAAAGACAGCACTCAGGCACAGAGTTCAAGCCCTACCCTCCTTAAAAATATGTAATGAGGCCCAGGGATCAGGTCTACTGACCATAATAAAAAAAGTATTGAGGTTGAAGGCAAGAGCTGATTAAAAATATTAAAATAAGTCAGAGGCTTGTTGCTCATGCCTGTAAATCCTAGCTCTCCAGGAGGCTGAAATCTAAAGGTTGCAGTTCAAATCCAGCCCTAGCAAGGAAGTCCATGATACTTGTGTGTGTGTAATTACCAGTATTAGGGGTTGAACTTTCCCTGTTTTACTCAAGGCTGGAGTCCTACCATTCCCAGATTTTTGGTGATTAATTGTAGATAAGAACCTCAGACTCTGGCTCTGAAGTTGGCTCAGTGGTAGAGTGCTTGCCTTGCATGCATGAGGCCCTGGGTTTGTATCCTCAGAACCCCATAAGCAGAAAAAGCCAGAAATGGTGCTCAGCTCAAGTGATAGAGCATTAACCTTAAGCTGGAATGCTAAGGGACAGCGCCTAGGCCAAGAGTTCAGGCCCAATAACCAATGAAGAAAAAGAACCTCAGACTTTCCTGCTCAGACTGGTTTCAAACCAAGATCCTTAGTTGTACTGGACTTTGCGTGAGACTCTTCAAAAAGAAAGAAGCTGGAAGTTGAGCTTTGACTCAATTGGCAGAACAACAAAATATCTGAGACAGTGGCCAGACCCTAGATTGAGAAAGAAAACATAAAAACTTTCAAAAATAAATAATAAATTGTAATATGAAAAAATGTTAATATGATGCAAAGAATAACTATGTTTCTTTTAAATGCAACAAACAAGAACATACTACAAATTTTTACTTGGTTTTATTTAGGACATGCAGGCCTAGAACTATGTAGCATTGTCCAGTGCTGAAGTGAGAACAATAGCAAATGCCACTGACCCAGCCTCCAAAAGAAGTTATTCTGGTAGGATTTTTTTTTCTAAAGATAAATTTTAGTGATTACATGCATGTTCACTGTTTTAAAATCAGGTTTTGAAATTTAAAATGACCTGTAACTAAGAATTCTGTGTACCATCTTTATAATAAGAAAAATTATATTTACAAAAAATATAAAAGAACAAAAGGAGTTGGAACTATCTAAGGTAGATGTCAGCTTCCCAGCAGAAAAACATATTACAATCACAGTCTGATAATGATTCAAGCAAAATAATGTAATAAGAGCTCATCTCAAATAAAAAGAAGAGCAAAGACTGTGGGCAGGGGTCAAGGAGTAGAGCACTTGCTTGCCAAGCACCAGTTTCTGAATCAAATCCCAGTACTGCCAAGGAATAAAATAAAGTATTAAAACTTTTTTTTAAGTATTAAAACTTAAGGAAAGGTCCAGATAATAGTATGATGGATGACATGGAGGTACTCAACTGTAATCCAAACACTTGGCAGACTAAGCAGTAGAATTGTGAAGTTAAGATCAGTCTTGGCTACATAATGTGACTGCATCTTAAAGAATAACATAGAATAAAATAAACTATATTTTTAAAGACTAAGGTGTAGTTCAAATATAATTCAAGTCATTTTTCATGTGCTGGGAACTGATACAATCCAAAAAATTACATGCTTTAATAACTACAAAGCCAATTTATCAGTGCAGTACCAGGTTCTCCTTGGCTGGAATCCCTCCTGAGGAAACCTAAGGTAGTTGGTGCACCTGTCTTCTTGGCTGGACTGAGGATGTTGCTGGGCAAACCGTATTTTGACCTCCATTCCTGGATGGCACTTACAACTATTTTCTTAGTAGACCCTGTACAAATCTCTCCCATCCCAACAACAGTCTTCTTGCAAGTGAGGTTATCTTTGATATCCCTTAGGGCTCTCCATTCCTTTGTCTGGAACTGCTCTGTTCCTGGGCACACATTCAGCAGCTTGTTTTGAGAATAGTGGTAGTTATTTTGCTAGCCAACTCTATCCTCAACCATCTCCTCCTCAAATTCGAGTTTGGTATCAGTATGAGTCTGCTCAGAGGGTAGAGTCAGCCTGGGCTGGCTTTGAACTGTGATCTTCAGATCTCAGTAGCAGATCTCTGAATAGCTAGGATTACAGGCATGAGCCACCTGCACCCGTCCACCATTTCTTTCTTCCAGGAACAGGGGGATGGAATAGCACAGCTCCACATACATTTGTTAGCAACTGCCCCAGAGTGAGCCAGATTATCAGACCAAAACCACTGACTTTGATATTGCCTTTGGTGTCCAAGAGGATGTTGTTGGACTTAAAATCTTGGTGTGTGATTCTGTTTTGGAGTACATAGTGAACAGTACTTACAATATGTGTGATGAGAATCCTGGATTCATCCTCATATAGGCGGCAGGATTTTCAGATCCACCCCGGGAGGTATTCACTAGTGGCCAGTTCCATGATTAGATACAAATACTCTTCCTTCTCCATCATCTGGCACATCCTGATGATGTGTTTGTGCCATACCGTTTAAAAAATGTCCACCTCATTCTTTATCTGATGGTGATGACTCTCACTTCCAGTGTATTTTAAATGCCACGTCCTTGTCTGTGACATGAGGATGGGCTAACTTCACTTGTCCATAGGTACCTTTGTCGATGAGCTCATTCATCTGGTATTGTTTGATGATCTCCTCCTTCAAGGAGCTTGAGAATGATTGTGTTCTTCCTTCCTTCCTCTACAATGGCAGGTAGCAAGTCTACCTAAAATAAACTAAATAAAATAATGGAAAACTCAGAAAAAGAAAAAGAAATACCAAAATCCAAACCACAACCAGTCACTGCAACCAAAAAAATCATTTAGCTTTGAGTCAGTCCAGCAAGTCATCAATCAAGAGCTCCCAGCTCTGTTAACTGACATAGGTTGGAGCACAGTGGCTTCCTATATATCCTCCATGACCTACACAATGGAGCAATCACAACCAGGCACAGTGATATCATGGAGAAAATGGACCAATCAGTGTGGGCCAGTGAGGTCAGAGGAAAAAATGGACCAATAACAGTCTGCCAGCATTGACACTCTAGCTCTTAGGCCTAAAAGAATGTTGCTAAGGACTCCAGGTGGGCTTGAGGTTGCTCTGGTCATTAGCATGGCATTTCTGAAACCACTAGGACAGTGGTAAAATCCTCTGTTTTTCTAGAGCACTACTGCATCTTATAGATCGCTTCCCTGGAACACTAGTTAATAGCCTCCATTCTTGACGGCCACCTTATCCTATGTCTTGTACCAGCAATGGCACTGCACAAAGGCCTCTTTCCTTCTCAAGGACAGCTATGTCCTACAACTTCCTCCTGAAGGGACAAGTTCCAGGCTGGCTTTGAGCCACAATCCTCACAATTCATCCTCCTGAGTAGTTAGGATTGTAAGCCTGAGCCATAGGTACTTAGCTCATTTCTTAAATTTGGAGGAAGTATATTTGTTAGGAAGGTGCGTTTTTGATATATCCTTTTAGCACCTTAAATTTGTTGCCCTTGCTCTCTAATAGGTAATCTAGTTTCTGATGAGAAATTTGTCATAATATCATTGAAGATCACATGGGTGTGATGAGTTGTGTCTCTGCGCTATGGGAGGTTTTCTGTCTTTGTTTAATTCGAATGTGTCTTAGTGTGGAATTAGGTAATTATGTTAATTCACTTATTTGAGCTGCTAGATTCCTGCATAGAAGAGTCCATGCTTTCAATCAAAATTGGGAAGGTATTAGTTATTATTTCTTCAAATACTATGTATTACTTTTTTCCCTCTGTACATTATATACATATTCATTATACATTATACATACATATTCAAATTATGAATGTAAATATATATATACCTACATACTTATATATACATTTATATACATATATTTATTTTCACGTAGCTTCCACTTTTGTGATTGTTTATGGTAAGAAGTTTAGATTGATCCTAGCTACTCCACCAGAGGTAAGGTTAAAAGTTTTTCTCTTTATTTCTTGAATAAATTATGCATTTTTCAGCAAGGATATTGAATCACATACAAAGCACAGCTAGCCTCTCTCTCTCTCTCTCTCCCTCTCTCTTTCTCTCTCTCTCTCTCTGATTTCCTGCCTCTGTCAGGTCTCTGAGCACAGGGCTATTGCTTATTGGGTTCTTCTAGTGTGTGGTGTGATCTTTTGCAATGTCATGTGCTGCTTCAAAGGCCAACAGGTCTTCACCTAGAAGAGGAGCTGCTCCAAAGTCAGCCTGCATGGGTGCATCTGCCTGCCTCTGTCTTGATGTCAGAGCCCCTGTAGCAACTAGGCTGTCCTTAGCAGATGATCCTGTGCCAGGAATGCAGACTTTTGACTGTGGGGGGCACAATCACAGCCTCTTTTTTTACTCATTTGAGGTCTGCAGTGGAACCTCAGGTGTTCTCCTGTTGGAGGCTATTGTTGGAGCACAGCTTGGGGCTGCAGAAGCCTCACTGTGGCCTAACTTCTGGGGCACAAGAGATGGCAAGGATTTTTCTGGGCTCTTTTCAGAATATATGGGCAGGTTCAGGAGCAAAAGCTGAGCTCAGGAGACCCCTAAACACAGGATGGGCAATGGATCTGGGAGGGGCAGGGCTACCCAGGTTGGCAGGGGTCAGATGATGAGCCTATATTAGTAGTCTTCTGGCTTCCAAATGAAAAGCTAGACTTGCTTGCTACACAGAAATGTCCCTCTAAGACTGGTTGCACCAGAGAGTCCCATGCTGGTGGGGGGAAACTGCTAAAGACTGCAGTAGATGGAAGAGGAGCACTTGGTGTTTTTGTGGGCAATTCAATGCTGGCACTGGCATGAGGAATCTGAAGGTTCCCTAACACTGCAGATCCAGGGAAGTCAGAGCCCAAGCAGACACCAGGCTTTGCCAGCTGGGCACTGGGCAGGCTGATAGGTGAAACCTTGCTGGATGGCTTTGCAGAGTCCTCAACCTGGCCCACCTGCCAGCACAAGAAACTGCCTAGGATTTCCTCAACTGCAGAACTTGGAGACAGCAGCTCTCCCAATTTGGACATTCAGGGTCTAGCTTTCTAGAGGCTGATGTGGTCAGGGAGGGTCTGGGAAGAATGGCAGTCCTGCTGCTGGAGGGAGCAGATGCCCCTCCCAAGGCATGGGGAAAGGGATGCCCCTGGAAATGGACTCATGATAAGTCTTGTCAGTTCTGTTCAAAAAGAACATCTCGCTTGTTTGACTGTTTGGTTGGTTGGGGGAGGGGTCTCTCCATGGGGGCAGTGATATTAGGAGACAGTATTGGTGAGATTATCCCAAAATTAATCCAACCACTGAGGCAGCAAAAGAGTAAGGCTTGCTGAACTGCCATTGGCAGGTGGAGTTGAGGTCATGGCTGCTTCTGTCTTGAATGAACCCAAGGATTTGTCACCAGAAGACAAGGGACTGGATGCTGGAATGGAATCCAATGGTTTTAGGAAATTTATGAGAGAGCCCTACTTAGCTTGTATGTCATTCAATAGGACTAACACTGGCTGTGGAGTTTGGGCTTTAGAGCTGGGCATCACAGCTTGATCTTTTTGAAGGTCTATGGACACCTTCTGGGAAGTATTGGACATTTAAGAGGTCTCAGGACATTTTGAGATTAGGTGTGGTCCTTTGAGCTTCATTCTTGGTTTATGACAGGGCTGAGCCCTCCCTCCCTGCTGTCCTGGTACCTTCAGGGTGTGGGCTTGTTTCTGGCAGATTGAAATGGTTAAAATGTCTTCTATTACTTGAGACTCATTAGGAAGGGCTTTGTTGGCAGGGAGGATTTTGTTATTGGGAGGTCTTTGAGTTCTTTGAGTAAGGGAATCTACACACCTCAGAACACATCTTGGCTTTCTTTCTGAAGGTTTGCTGTGGAGGTCTGGTCTTTAAAGACCTAAGACTTTAAGGCTCCAGAGATTTCTAGGTTTCCAGACATATCCAGGGCTTTTTTTCATCTTTCAAAGACAGCTCAAACTTCCTCCATTGGTCATGGTCTACTGAGACTTTTGGCAATGGCATAAATGAAGAAAGACAGGCAGGTCTGTCCTGTTGCTAAGCAAAGCAGACAGGGCTGCCTTGTTACTGAGATAAAGCAGACAGGCCTGTTTTGTCCTATATTTTTATTTTATTCCACAATGTTGGTAAATAAGGCCTCCAGATTGGAATTCAGGAGCTACTTTATCCTTTTCACATTTTCCTCTCTTTTGTTCTTCTTTATGTGACTTAACTCTTGTCCTGCACATCCTCAGATAAACCCGAGGTTGACTATTATACTCTACCCCAATTGTGTGCACACTTAATCCACAAATTTATTACTCAATTCAAAACCTCTGAGACTTAAATTCTTTAATAGCAGTACTACGTCTTTATACCTATATAATATTTTAAGCATTTTTACTTTTAAGTTTTTCACATCTCCTTTATATCCTTCTCTCAATATATTCACGTTCTTCTCTAAATACCTTGATTTTGTTCTCCATAATATTATTAATTGTTACTTTTCTATTTTTTCTGGTCCCTTTTCTTTTCCCTTTCCCTTTCTTCTTTTTTTCTCTCTCTCTACGTTCATCCTACGCACACTATTTCCTGCTTTGAGATTAAGACTTAGTTAATTCTCCATGTGCCTCCCCACATCAATCTATTCCTATTTTTTACCCACATCTCTCCCTAGCCCTAATAATTTCTGGTTTTCCAAATTCTTCTTTGCGGTTGGTAGCCCAGTAACATATAGTCGTTTGATGTTGAATAGATGTATCTGTTGAACTAGATTGTATCTAGAGACTATTGACTGTGCAAATTCAGACTTTGGTTGATGCTTGCCTTAAGATAGTGTTCTAGCACAACACTGGTGCTACTTTCATCCCAAACGGGCAGAGTAAACCAGAAAAACACAAGAAAAATGGCAAGTCCGGGTATCTCAATTCCCAATCTTGATAATCAGGGGACAGAACAGATAATGAATAATCTAGAGGAGAGTTCCCAAATTACTATACAAAACACTGCTGGCAAACATGATAAATGAAAAGATTGAAAGCATACAAAAGACTCTGTATGAGTGTGATAGGGAGAGAGAGGAGGCAATCCAAAAGTTTATACAGGAATATCATACGTGAGGAAGCTACTCAAAAACTGATACAGGATTTGCGTGAGCAGCTTGAGAATACTCAAAGAGAAAGGCATGAATGGCATTAGCAGGCTGAGAACACGCAAAGAGAACTACAGGAATGGCATGAACATCAGGAAGCTAAGCAAAGAGTAATACAGGAATTGAGAGAGCAGGAAGATAATACATAAAGATCACTAAAGGCATTCATGGAATCCATTAACAAAGAGCTGAAGGAAGTTAGGGAGACCACAAAGGGAATGCTGAATGGAACCCAACAGAAGGAAGGGAGTCCAAGGAAACCATAACCAATCAATTAAGTGATTTGAGAATAAACACTGAACACCAAATTAAGGCAGTAAAGAAGTTCATACAAGATCTAAAAGAAAGCTTCAAAAAAGAATCTGAAGCCATCAAAGCTGACCAATTAGAAGGAAAAGAGATAAAAAACAAAGTAGAAAGTCTTTACAGAAGGTTAGACCATGCAGAAGATCGAATCTCAGGGATTGAAGACAGTCTAGATATTATAGAGAAAGAACATACAACCATCCAAGACAAGTCCAAGAAATATGATAGATATATCCAACACTTGGAAGACACTATCAGAAGGCCTAATCTAAGGATAATGGGTGTAGAGGAGCACCTACAAACAGAAGTTAATGGTCTAGGAAATTTGTTTAACAGGATCCTAGCAAAGAACTTCCCAATAATACAAAATGAAAGGCCTATTCAGATACAAGAAGCTTTTAGAACCCCAAATAGACCAGACCAGAAGAAAACATCCCATGTTCCCATTATAATGCACACAGGATCAACCCAGACCAAGGACAAGATGCTTAAATCTGTCAAGGAGAAAAGATTAATCACCTATAAAGGGAAACCAATCAGAATCACCTCAGATTTCTCAGCAGAGACAATCAAAGCAAGAAGAGCCTGGAATGATGTATGCCATGCCCTAAAAACAAACAACTATCAACCAAGAATACTGTACCCAGCTAAACTCTCTTTCATAACTGAAGGCCAAATAAAAACCTTCCAGAGCAAAGAAAAATTTAAACAATACATCTCCACTAAACCAGCCCTACAAAAGATTCTTAAAGATGTCCTACACATAGAAAACCAACAAGACCCCAATAAAGGCCAAGAAACTGCATCCAAACTGAGAATCCAGGAACCATAGGAAGAACCCAGTTTTCGCAGCCCCCAAAAAGGTGTATAACATGGCAGGAACTCCCAAATAACTCTCAGTCCAATCTCTTAACGTTTATGGACTTAAATCTCCAATTAAGCGACATAGACAGTCGAGTTGGATTAAAAAACAAGACCCTTCTATCTGCTGCCTTCAGGAGTCACATCTTGCCCGAAAAACAAACACATTTTCAATATTAAAGGCTGGAACAAAATCTACCAAGCAAACGGCCCCCATAAACAGGTGGGAGTTGCAATCCTAATATCAGATAAAACAGACTTCAAATTAAAATTTGTGAGAAGAGATAAAGAAAGTCGCTACATACTAATTAAGTGATCTCTCCTTCAGGAGGATATTACAATTCTAAATATGTATTCGCCAAACAATGGAGCACTCAAATTTATCTAAGAAACACTATTTTCCCTCAAATCCCATATAGATCCAAAGACATTAATTGTTGGGGATTTTAACACACAATCGGCAAAAAGTTAACAGAGAAGCCACAGAACTAAACAGCTGCATAGATCAATTAGACTTAATAGACATCTACTGAACATTTCACCCAGCAGCATCACAATACACATTTTTCTCAGCAGCACATGGAACATTTTCCCAAATAGACCACATTTTAGGCCACAAAGAAAAATGTCTAAATTCAGAAACATTGAAGTTATTCCAGGCATTCTCTCTGACCACAAGGAATAAAATTAGAACTCAACATCAAAAGCCACAAAAGAAAATCCGGTATCACATGGAGGCTGAACAACACACTGCTGAATCATGAGTGGGTCATGGAAGAGATTAGAAAGGAAATT
>NW_012267455.1:967175-989573 GCF_000151885.1 Dipodomys ordii
AAGAAGAAGAAGAAGAAGAAGAAGAAGAAGAAGAAGAAGAAGAAGAAGAAGAAGAAGAAGAAGAAGAAGAAGAAGAAGAAGAAGAAGAAGAAGGAAGAAGAAGAAGAAGAAGAAGAGAAGGAGGAGGAGGAGGAGGAAGTGGAGAAGGAGGAAGAGGAGCAGGAAGAGGAGGAGGAGGAGGAGATTCCAATGAAATTCAAACATGCTTACATATTTACATATTTACATGTTTTCAGTAAGTTGATTAACATGAAGTCAACCAATGAAGAAATAATAAAATCTTGTACATCTCAAACGAACATTACAGTTTATGTGGGGGTATAGTGAAGTTGTGGAGATGGGAAGGAAAGGATTGTAGGGGAAAAACAAAGGAGGAGGCAACAATGCTTGATAAGAAATATACTCATTACCTTGCTCTTGTAACTAACTGTAAACCCTCTTTACAGTATTTTAACAATAGAAAACTTATTAAAATAATAAAATAAAAACATATGAATAAATAATAACAAGTTTAAAAAAACCTATGCAAGGAATTTTTAATTCAGTGGTAGAGTATTTGCCTATTATCTGTGAAGCTTCCTTGTTAAATCTCCTGAAAAATGCAAAAAACACCAAAAACTTAAAAATGTTCTACAAGAAGTATAATAAAGAACAGAGTTTGGGACAAGTAAGTGGTTTACTTCCAAAAGAGAAGTAGCAGCAGATGATTTTGGTGGTACATACTTGGAATCCAAGCATCCATTCTTTGGTGGCTCAAGGCCAGTAAGCTAAATGAAAGCACAACAAAAAACAAGAGGAGGAGGGACATGACAGAAGAAAAAAAAAAGATATCTGAAGCAAATTAAACTTCATGTGGATAGTGGGAAGAAGTGACTCAGCTGTATTGTTTTCTTTTAAATAACTTTCTAGCCTTTCCACTATGTGAGGACACAGCAACATGGGAGTACATTAATGCCCTGGTGGAGCTTAACTCTCAGTATATTGAATTTTCTGGGTTCTAGATCTTGTCCTTCAGAATTTCTGTTGCGTACAAATAACTTGCTCTAAGCTACTGGGACCTGGTCTTAAGGAATTTTGTTATAGCATCACAATGGAATTGAAATACACCTCTAATTGAAATATACCCCTTTCTCTAAAGGACTGATGGATTTGTCAGTAGGAGAATTCAAGCTGAGGACCTCCAATTTTCTAGGCAGAGGTTCTATCACATAAGTTCCCTATTGCAGCCCTTGTCCTTCACATTGAACATATCAACACACTGCCTTATGGATTTCAAGGATTCTGAAGTAAACTATCTCATAAGAAACTATTATGGGAAATGATGATGTTCACTTTTCTCTCACTCCTATAGATGTTAATAACCCGCTTCATGGAGATGTAGGGGATAAGGCACTTTTGCTACAGTATCAGATGATTCTGAAGTGATACCACTATTCTTTTGACATCAGTCATTCTAGGTTTAAAGAAAAAGATATTGAATATCTTCAAAAAATTGATGAGGTCTTTAAAAGCCAAAAGTTAGAGCAGCTTTTCAGATTATGGATGCCATGAAGTATCCTACTGGATTTAATTTCTAAGTGAGTAAACAGCCGCTTCGACGACCCACCTAACTAGAAAACTTGCTTGGTCTTAGATTCTTTGCATTTTATTGTAAATTACAAAAGTGCCAACTTATTGACTTTATAAGGGGACTCAGCATTACATAATTAAACAGTTGTCAAAATTCACTGAGTTGAGCAGAGAACATGCTTGATTTATATTCAAATAGTAATGTATTGCCATTAATACACGGATGTATTTTATTAGTAAACATTGAAAAGGAAAAAGAAAAGTATTTCTACAGGGGATTAATCCTGGCAATAGTCACTTTACAGTAGGGTGACAATACCTACCTTCTTTCAACCACAGGCTATTGTTGAGTGTGATATTGTTTTCTACTCAATACCTATGGGGTTTTCTTGAATTCCATTAAGAAAACACCAAACTGCATATTGATATTAAAACTTTTATTTTTTTTGTCGGTCGTGAGGCTCGAACTCTGGGCTTGGGAGATGTCCCTCAGCTCTTCCCCACAAGGCGAGCACTCCACTGCTTGAGCCACAGCACTACTTCCGGTTTTCTGGTGGTTTATTGGAGATGAGTCTCCAGGACTTTCCTGCCTGAGCTGGCTTTGAACAGTGATCCTCAGATCTCAGCCTCCTGGTTAGCTAAGATTACAGGTGTGAGCCATTGGAGCCAGTTCTGATATTACAACTTTTTAAAGACCAGAGATAATCTATTGTGTGGTGCCAACAATAAATCAAGTCCTTGACAAATAAAGACTTTAATATTATTTTAAACATTTGTGCAAGGGTATTATAATTCAACAAATAGGGACACCTGCTGTGCCTTAACTAGTTTGAATTTTCCATTTATTGTCAAGTTAAAAAAATCTGTATCCACTTTAGTGAAAGTTTCCAATTGGACTCTTTGTCATGTGCCCCCTGCACCTAGAAATACATAGGAGTTCACTTTGTTTTTAAATTGTTGGAGTACGTTCCAAGACCTGCACATATGCTGAATGGAAGCCATTGGTTGGTGTATGTTTGGTTCTTGCATATAACCAGGGTTCAAGTAGGAGCAGACATGAGCACATGGGTAGTACTGAAGGACAAAATCTTTGGGGGCAAACAACTAGAACCTGGCAGCCACCTAAGACAGAAGGCATTGGCTGATGCCCTGGCAGTTCCTGCAACCATGCCATGGCAGCAGCAGTGGCATCACTCTGTGTGCCTCGCATCCTGTGAAAAGTTTGACAACAATCCTCCAGGCTCAATACCAAAAGAGCCAATGGGTTCATGCCAAGCTGTGATTGGTCAATTAAAGCCCTTGTGAGTGTTCTCTGCAGTCCATTACATTGCTGGGAGTTGCCGGTGACCTGCTGGACTCAGTGCTATGTTGATAATTTTCAGTGTGTGAGTGTGTGTGTGTGTGTGTGTGTGTGTGTGTGTGTGTTTGAGGGAGGCTATGTTTTGTTTGGGTTTGTGTATTTCCTCTTGGTTATTGCTCTGTTTTTTTTTTGATTTTCTTAGCTAAGTTTAGCTAGATTTACTCCTTGCCATCCTAACTGAAAAATGGGAGAACACAGTGAAATATCCTCTAGCCCTTCCGAGATTTTCACTGAACAAGACAATATGAAAAAGATCATTGGTTATGGTAGGAGGAGAATTTCCATGAACAATACAGTGTGAAGGAGGAGATCATTGACTATGGTAGCTATGGATATGTAAAATTGGCCTAGCACCACCTCACAGACACTAAGGTGGTAGTGAAAATAATCCTGAAGGGAGAGTCCAAGAATTGTCAGATCAAAAATGAGATGGACAGGCGGGGAAGGTGGCTCAGTGGTAGATGTTTGCCTCGCATGCATAAGGCCCTAGATTCCATTCCTCAGCACCACATAAACAGAAAAAGCCAGAAGTAGTGCTGTGGCTCAAGGGGTTGAATGCTAGCCTTAAGCTGAAGAGCTCAGCGTAAGTGCCCAGGCCCAGAGTTCAAGAGCCAGGACCTACAAAAAAAATAAAATGAGGTGGTCTTTATTAAGATTTTCCATCAGCCACACATGATCAGGTCATACCAGGTGAGGGAGAAGGAAGAGCAGCAATACCTGGCACTGGAACTGTCCATGCAGGGACCTCCTGAGACGAATTTGAAAACCATACCACCTATTCAAGAATGAAGTCAGGGGATTGATCAAACAGTTTGTGAGGACTGTGCATTACTTTAACTAATATAGAAATGGACATGGAGATATTAAACCGATAACATCGTGTTGGATGACAAGCAATGTGAAGTTCAGAGACTTTGTCATGAGCATAAGAATTTCCCAAGGGTAGTTGCTGAAGGACATAATTGGTACTTAAATTTTGTCCCTATAAAATATTCCTACATGAAAATTACAATGGCTGCAAAGTAGAAATCTGGTGCATGGGAGTCCTCATTTGTATTCTATGGGGATGGCAAATTTCCCATTTGAATATATGAATTTTAGCCAAATACAGGTAATTGTCTTGGAGGTCACATACATTTCTCCATTCACTTGTCTCCAAAAGAACAAAATATCATTTTGAAATTGTAAATTGCAGACCCAAAGCAGAGGCACAGTATAGAACAAACAATGGAGATTGGCTCAACCAAGTTGAGGAATATTTCCTATGTTCTGATGAGCCATTATATAATGAGCTAAACCCCATTATACTTGGACTCATATGTGACATGAGGAACAGCCTGCCTCATACGCACAAATCAATATTGGACAGGACATTTAATGAAATCATGGTAATCAATTTTTTTATAAAGAATGTCTTAAAGTGGAATGACAGCAGAGAAATTAAATCAGTGCCTTCAATTGTTTCAGTGTGCCCACCTTCTGTAGATATACAATATGTACCTATGTATATATTTCACACATATATTACATATTAAATATATTATATATTCATACATTTAAATAATTTTGGAGATGGAGTTTCATGGAATTCTCTGCTTTTGCATCAAGCAAATGCTCTCTTCATCTGAGCCTCCTTAGGATCTAAGATTATAGACTGGGGCCAAGCACAAGATTTCCTAATAAATGCAACAGAGATCCTGTCTTTAACTTCCAAGAAAAACTAGGAACTTGAAGAGAGTAGGAAGATGAATGTTGTATAAAACATTTAACTCTGTAAAATTTCAAAAACTTATTTTATACAAAAATTAAGGGGCAGTATTATTGGATTTATCCTTGACAAAAAGATTAACAAAAAATGAAGACGGACAAAGATCCTCGTTGGAAGTGTGAAATTAAGTGGAAGGGCCATAAGTACAAATCCTAGTATTGGCTCATAACCATATATTAAATTAATTTTTATGTCTTTTATTGTAAAAATACTGTACAGACGTGTTATAGTTACATAAGCATGGTAATGAGTACATTTCCTATGAAGCATTGTTGCCTCCTGCTTTGTTATTCTCCTACCATCCTTTCACTTCCACCTCCACAACTACTCCCTCCAAATCCAAAGATGTAAAGTTCGTTTTCAAGATCGTGTCTTGTACATCGCATTTTTACAATAGGGCAAACTTTATCCCTATTTAAGCATTTTATGTTTTTCCTTACGCCCCACAAATTAGAGAAGTGTATATAGAAGATGCAGGGCACCAACATAAAACACAATAGAAACAGGGGTTATACCAAAGGGGAGGAACATACAAAGCAACCAAAAATCACCTATAAATACGTTAGAAACTATAGCAAGAAAGAAAAAAAAAACACTTGTGTCCGTATTTTGGGGTTCATTTCATTTAATTTCATCTTATCTAGTCATATGTGCATAGCTTTTGAACTTTTCTGCTTGTCCTAGACATGTACTAGTTATTGCAAATAAGGGAAACCATAGGGCCTATGTTTCTATGGGCATACATTACTTCACTTAATATAATTTTTTCCAAGTCTTTTCATTTCCTAACAAATTGGGCAATGTCATTCTTTCTAATGGAGGCATAGAATTCCATTATATATATATTTTATATATATATATACACACACCTATATATACATGTATATACAGGTATATATATATATATATATATATATAATGGAATTCTATATATACATGTATATATACATGTATATATATATGTATATATACATGTATATATACATATATATATGCGTGTATGTATATATATACATGTATATATAGAATATATGTGTATATGTATATATACATGTATATATACATATATATACATGTATATATATAGGTATATATTATATACCTACTGAGAGGCATCTGGGTTGGTTCCATATCTTAGTTATGGTAAATAATGCTGCAATGAATATAGTTGTGCTGGTAGCCTTAGTATGGCCTTGTTTGTGATCACTGTGGTAAATGTCAAAAAGTGGGATTGCTGGGTCATAGGGGAGCTCTATGTGGAGTCTTTTGAGGAACCTTCATACTCCTTTCCATACTGCTATCCATGCCCCTGCAGCATTTGTTGTTATTAGAGTTTTTGATTATAGGCATATTAACTGGGGTGAGGTGATATCTAAATATTGTTTTAATTTTCATTTCTTTTATGGCTAGGAAGTTTGAGCATTTCTTCATGTGCCTATTGGCCATCCTTCTTTCCTCTTCAGAGAAGTTTGTCTTTAAGTCTTTAGCACACTTATATATTGGGCAGTTGTTTCTTTGAGGATTTGTTTTTGGAGGATTTAATTTTTTGAGTTCCAAGCATATTTTAGATATGAGACCATTGTCTGTTGTATGGATAGTGAAGATCTTCTCCTAATCCGTGGGCTTTGTATATATTTTGCTAACTATGTCCTATGCCATGCACAAGCTCTGCACTTCCAAGCAATCCGATTTGTGCAACCTTTCTTTGATTTGTTGTGTTTCTGATTCTGTATTGAGAACATTTTGGCCTGTGCCAAGGAGACCGAGGATTTTATTCCTTTCAGTAACGCTTTTACGGTGTCTGCTTTGACTCTGAAGTTGACAATTAATTTTGTAGGCCAGAACCTGTTCTTTATCCATCCTTTGTGTTCATGATGTCTCTATTACGTGTAACCAGTTTGCTCTACAAGATACCTTTATGGGTCATACAGTAATTATTACATCGCTCTATGTATCAGATAATGACATAGAGCTTTCTAATGACTTACCTATATGAATCTATTAATGTTGATGAAGTCTCATAAAGAATGCCAAACCTCCATTTTTCTGCCCATCTCTATCCTTGCTCTACCGTTGTCTAGCAGTTTATATCACAGTCAGCATAACTGAAGCTGGCGCATGGAACAGACATGTACTTGTTGCATCCTGGCTGTGAGATGGCCCCAAATACAGCAAATATCAGAATTAAAGAGATGGAAGCAGTTGTCCAAGGTGCCTAGTTGTATGAAGGTCCTCAGCTTCCGATGGTCTCACCTGCCTCTGTCAGAAGCATGTTGATGGTCTGTCACCATCAAAGCTCACACTGAAAGTTAATTTCTAAATGTAGCAGTGTAAGCAGGTGAACCTGTAAGAGAGGTTTCATTCATGAATGGATTAATGTCATCTCATCAACTCTCAAGGGACTAACATTATCATTGTTAACAGTTGTTGAAAACAACCTATGCCCCCTACTCCCTGTCATTCTAGCACATGCCATGATGCCGAGATCCTCTCTGATATGATGCACCTAAGGGGCCTTGTCCCATGTGCTACCATGCTATTTAGATTTTCTAGACACTACTATTGTGATTGAAGTAGACCTTCTATTCCTTATGAAGCATAAAGCTTCAAGGATTTTGTTAAACCATGACAAAATGGACAGAAATGCTATTCTTTTTGTCTTTTTCATGGACCAGAGGATTAAACTGAAAGCTTCACACTTATTAGGCAGATATTTACAATTGAGCCTCTTTTTCAGTTTGCTTTTCATATAGGGTCTTGTGCTAAATTCACTCAAGCCAGCCTCAGTACCCCATCCTTCTGGGATTAAAGGCCTGTGACACCAGAGTTTGCCCCTTAGAATATACTGTTCTTTTGGGGAAAAAGATACATACCGCTGAGATGCTTATGTGTGTTTGTGTGTGTGCTTGTGAGTGTGTGTGTGTGTGTGTGTGTGTGTGTGGTGTATATTCATGGGAACTGGTCTTGGTGATTTACTTAGTACCTTGGGTGAATCTTCCTGAAGAATCTGTATTCTTAATTCCTTTCACTGAAAAAGAAATGCTTCTCTGCATGCTAATGACTCACGAATGTAATCCTAGCTCATCAAAATGCTGGGATTTGGGGATAATATTGTTAAGCCAGGTGAGCCAGGAGAAGCCCATGACACTCTTATCTCCATTTATCACCAAAAAAGTCAGAAGTGGAGGTGTGGCTTAAGAAATAGAATAATATTCTTGAGGGAAAAATAGTAATAGCACCTAACCTCTTATCAAGTCTCAGGGCCAGCACCCATACAAAATCTCCAGACAGCACTTGTGCTATTACAATCAGCTCTTGTGCTATTGCAAGTCACAATTATGTGTGATGAATTATCTCTACAGGATAGTTGCAGTAAAAAAGAATCTTGTATTACTTTTATGCCCCATTTTTCCCTCTGGAATTATGTCTTGATTTTAAAATAGAGGAAAAATTCTGTGATAAATACGGTCTCTGGATCAATCCCTCATCCATTATTGACATGTTCTTTCTTTTTGTTTTTTGGCAATCCTGGGGTATGAAGGTCCTGGGCACTATCACTGAGCTTCTTTTTTGCACTAGGTTAGTGCCTTATGACTTGACCCACAGTGACACATGACTTTTTCTGTTTTGGTGTTACTGAGTAATTGAACCCAGGGCTTCATGCATGCCAGGCAAGCACTCTACCACTAAACCACATTCCCAGGCACATGGTCTCTTTTTAAAATATGTCTAACATGTTTACCTCTGTCCCATTTCTTAAGCCACTGTCACTGCTCTTGAATCTGTCCTCAGTTTAACTCCTAACTGCTTTTCATTCCCTATAACTGCCGAATTGTTTTCCACTCCACCCAAAGAACTATCTTTCATTTTCTTAAAATCCATACTTTGTTAGTTAAAATCAAACAATAACTCAACATTACCAGTGACTGAAATTGAGTACACTTAAAATAATAAATAGCTTTTTCCACTGTTTTTTTTGGCCTTGGTGCTTGAATTCTGGGCCTGGGCGCTGGCCTTCAGCTCTACAGCTCAAGGCGAGTGCTCTACCACTTGAGCAACAGTTTCACTTTCAGTTTTCTGAGTGGTTATTTGGAGATTATAGTCTCTCAGCCTTTCCTGCCCGGGCTGGCTTTGAACTTGGAAGCTCAGATCTCATCCTCCAGAGTAGCTAGGATTAATGGAATGAGCCACCGGTTCCCAGCTAATAAATAGCTTTCTATGTGTATCAGGTGATACACAACAACTCAGACCCTTAGGATGTCTTTTATGTTCCAATCTGGGCAGGATCTAACTGTGGTAGATATAAAAATTAAAGAGATTCTACAAATGTAATTGTTCCCACAAGAGTTGGGTATAAGTTATTTCCAAAGAGTGAGTGCAAATTAAGGCCTTTCTAGAAGTTAGTGATGCCAACAGAATAAATCAGACAGTAAGGTGAATATGTTTGTCTAGAAAGTATAGAGGTGTCTAGGAGCTGACAACAGTGGCTGTATGATAGGTGACCAGAAAGCAGAAACAACAGTCTCAAAATCACAAGACATAAACAGTACCAGGCATCTCTAAAGCTTGGAAGAGATACCCACATTCCATGAGAGATTATAGCCTGGTGACCTCCTGCTAGAAACTGAGCAGCTGCTAGAGACAGACTACACCCAAACTACCAGCCCAAACTTACATCCTACAATAGTTGGTATTCAGTGGGAAAACTAATAAATTTGTGATAATTTGTCACATAAAATGACAAAATAAATGCATCTCTCAGAGTGCTGGTGCCTCACACCTGTAATCACAGCTACATAGGAGGCTGAGATCTGAGGATCCAGATACAAAGGGATCTCAAGCGGCAATGTCTGTGATGTTCATATTGACAACAAATAGCAAAAACCTGGAAATGGTGGTATGGATTAAGAAGTAGGGCATCAGCCTTAAGGCAAAAGCTAAATAAAAGCACAAGACCCTAATTTGAAACTCCAATACCAGTACATACACAAAAAAACACCAAAAATATAAAAATGAAAGCATTTACTGAAGACCATCTGGTATTTTCTCTGCTCAGTGTAAAACTTTAATATCTCTAAAACATTTTCCTTGCGCTTGAAGAAATTTATTAACATTCTATAACACCAGCATTAACATATAAAACTACACAATTAGACAAGTGTGTTGGTAACACACTTTTCTATATATCATATTGTAATTGTTACTGCAAACAAAGTACCTTTCCTACTAATTTAATATAATTAATCACAGAAACTGGATGTGTATCTTGGTATTTCTCACAATAGCTTAGCTGAAATTAAACTTAAACTTCTTAACTCATCAAAAGGGAAAACTTATGCTATATCTTCAGGTACATTCCTTTCTGTCACTTTTCCTACAAATGAAATTAATTTATTGTAGCACTTAAAATCCTATATCCCAATAGAAGACTCTGATGAAAGCTAAAAAATTTAAAGTGTTTTGAGTTTTGGTTTAATGTGGGCAACGGACTTTAAGATACCTTTGGACTTCCATAAGTATATCATATCCAAAAATTCATCTATACCATGGAAATAAGTTTACTAAAGACTATGTATAAATTCATATAGATGTTGTTCAATTCACTAGAGCTAAAGAACTATAAATTCTGACCTACATTTATAAATATTCCATGAAAATATCTAGAACATTCCATTTTTCTCAGAACAATGAAAGCTGCCAAGAAACTCACTAATTGTGAGAGAAAAAAAAGCAAGTTTGCCATGGCTGACAGTTTACAAAAGCCTTATTCGCATGTGGGTACACAGATAGCCATACAATGTTCAGCTTTACCTGGAAAGAAAAGGAACTCACCCTACAGAGAGAGAAAAACCTTTGGCAGGAGCAAAATAGAATGAAGAATTACCTGAATGCATGTCTTCTCGTATGTTTCCTTCCATGTGATTTATGGAGTTTCTCAGGCTCTCACTGTTCAATAAGGCAGACCTCAGTCATCCCACCAGAATCACAGGCAGCCAGGACTCAAGTAACAGACATTGCTCTCCCTGTGGAAACATCAACCGAATGAAAAAGAAAGCAAAGTGGATTTCAAGGACACATAAAGAGAACCACAGTGCTTTAGGGGACAGAGAAAACCTGTGAATACCTCTGTGTGTGTGTGTGTGTGTGTGTGTGTGTGTGTGTGTGTGTGTGTTGGTACTGGTACTTAAATTCAGGACTTGGGAACTATCCTTTAGGAACTACACATAAGTACACTTTAGCTTCTTTGCTCAAGCCCCATGCTCTACAACTTGAGTCCCACTCCACTTTTGGCTTTTCACTCATGAATTGAAGACAAGAGCATCATGATCTTTCCTGACCAGGCTGTTTTTAAACCTTGCTCTTCAGATCTCAGCCTCCTGACTAGCCAGAATTACAGGAAGAAGCCATCAAGGCTGACATTAGTTACAGACCAATGTACTGATTTCAAGCCCCAATACCAGTACAAATACCAAAATCAAAATCAAACTTCATGTCCTATAAATATACTGATAGCATATTAAACCAAAATAATGAAATGTGGAGAAATGTAAAGGACATCAGAAAATGATTATCATTATTAGATTTTCTGATTTTTAAAAACCTAAAATTACTTTCCTAAAATGTAAAATAACTACAGAAGACCCCTGGAACCAACGTGTATAGTTCAAATGAGATAGCTATTGAGGAAAAACTAAAAATGCTGAGGAAAACAAAGAATTTTAGAATTCAGTGATTACTACACAGAAAATATACCTGAACACCTGTACTTTGAAACTGTTTCAAGTAGGCTACACTAGTGACACAAAAACTACAGTTCTTCTCATTAATAGTTCATAAAAACAGGTCTACTTTATTCTCTTTATCTAGGAATGATCCGAATATTTAATTTACATTTCTAAAAATGACACTAAAGAGATTCAGTTTTCAACAACTCCAAATTTTGTATCTTAGCATTTAAATTAAGTATACCAGGTATCTTCTTTGGGTTGGGAGTATCATAACGAATTTTAACTAGTTCTTTAATTTTGATGCTGGTGGGGGTGTATTTTCCCAAAAGATAACAGGGAAACATTCAGTGGATCACTAGATTTAAATGCAAGAGGCTAACTTACTCTGGAGGCTGAGATCTGAGAATCATGGTTGAAAATCAGCTCAGGCAGGAAAAAGAGAAACTTTTATCTCTAATTGAAAACTAAAAAGCTGGAAGATGTTTCTCAAGTGGGAGAGTGCCAACCTTGAGCAAGCAAAAACAAAAGGGGGATGGGGACCGAGGACAGCATCCAGGGACAAATTTCAAACTCAAAGACCATCACCCATATACACAAATAAATCGGACAACAATTAAAACATCATCTGAACTGCCTAATGGGAAATGTGCATGAGAATTTAAAAATATTTCTGTTTTTAAGAAATACACTTAAAAAAAGAAATTCATTACCATTTTCAATCATGGTGAAAAATTTTACATGTTTGCCAAGCATTGGTGATCACGTCTGTAATCCTAGCTACTCATGAGTCTGGGAAATGAGATTGTGGTGCAAAGCCAGCCCATGAAGGAAAGTCCGTGAGACTCTTATCACCTGAAAGATGGAAGTGGTACTGTGGTCAAGTGGTAGAGCACCAGCATTGGGCTGAATCACTAAGGGACAGTGCCTAGGCCCAGATTTCACTCCTCATGATCAAAAGTAAATTTTTCACATGGTCAAAACATCGGTAAAAATTCTAGGAATATATTGGCTGGCCTGAAGCAAAAAAACTTTGTGTTTGGATTTGGAAACTCTATTATAAGATCATTTTTGCCATAGCATCATTTTGGTTCAAGTTATGGTGTTTGGCCTAAACAAGGAGGAATTGTGGTCAAGATATGAAAATTTATCTTAAATCATCACTGGAAGAGAACTGATCTCTTTTGTGGTAAAGTTCTTTATGTCACTTAATGTTAAAGTTGTCTAGAATGACACATACATTCACTCACAAACAAATCTAAGCAGTCAGACTTAGCATGGTGGAGATGGCTAGTATGGAATGTAGCATGCAAGATGGAAAAGGAGGAATCTGAGGGGAGCTTCACACCACAGCAACTCACTTGGGTTAAACTCATGTCCCTGATGAGTTGATGTTGAAGGTATCACCACTAAGTTTTAAAGGTTATGCTGTATGGGAAGCCCTTTCCCTCAACAGCTATATAGTGAGGGAAAGCCTTTCATCAGTTTCTACCAGCATGTCTATTTCTAGACTATGACTGTATCGAACTAGATTATTCAAAACCCAAATGTCTGAAATATTCCAATACATTGGAATAAACTATTTTCTTTCCATCCTACATTCAGATGCAGTGAGAATTTCAAACGATGTTCTGGGGATGGGTTGTAGTTCAGTGAGAGTACTTGCCTAGCTAATGAAACATCCTGCATTCAATCCTCGTTAACAGAAAAGAAGACACAAAATCAGATAGGAGGCAAAGCCCAGAAAGTGGAAAATATTTCAAGTAAAACTCCTAAAACATGGACCAACTCTCCTGATATGTGTAAGAATTCTTTACCTCCCTTACTTGCATTCTTTGGATATGGTTATGGTGTATATGGCTTGGAAGTAAACTAAAGATAACTGGTGCTGGGTACAGGAGCCTTATTTTTTTTATCATGGCAGCTTGCTATTTTTATAACATGGTAATTGGATTGAACAAAATCAAAGTACTATAGTAATTGATCTCCCCTTCTTGAGAAAATGATTAAATATTGACAGCATCCTTGAACATAAAGCCTGGTTTCTTTGACATCTCCATCAATGGAGCTCTAACCATTCAAATATAAGACATTTGGTAAAATGTTGTTAGGTTGAATCCTACTTGCCTTCATTCAGTCATCTTTGTATGTATCCAGTGTTTGTGGGATATGTATTTTGTTTTCTTGTTTGGGTATTTTTCCCCTTCCTTCTCCCGTGCCTCCATTTTCAAATGATTTATAGATGAAGTTCAGTAAGACTTTAAGTACTTAGAACTGTCCCACTGATGGAAGGAAGTATTCATGTGAATACACAAACAAAAGCACAAACCCCTTAATCCTCCTGTTGTTTCCTCTAGGGAGAAGGCTGGTAGGGACCTACTTGTCTTGAAAGTGGGCATCTGGCCATGGTACCTGCACCTGGGTGTGTCAGGGACCAGGAAGATGCAGGTCTAGGAGGTGAACAACAATAGGTCCTTGGGCAGGGAACTTTTTTAGGCCCTAGAAGCTGTGTCACGCCCCAGTACTGGAACAACAAAGATGTAAATGAAAGGAAGGGAAAAACAAAAAGGAAAAGAAAAAAACGACCTATCACTTGAGTGCCTTTTATACATTAACTATGCCCAATGGGTATGGGTGATATGAATCTGTTATCCCAGATGTGGCCCATTCTACCAACAGGTCTTCACTATAAACCTCTTCCTAGGGCCCCAGAGAATTTTGCCCTGCCAGGTGAATAGTTAGATGGAGTTTCTTTCCTTTAGTCTAGATTGTGGGGTTGTGGGGCATGAAGACTCTAACAGGCTGGGCTTACCCCTGACAGAGCACAGATGGGCATAGCACAGAGCATAGCCCATGGAGACAGCCATACTGGACAGCCCTGTTTCCAGTTAAGTGGGCTTAACCTCTCTTCTTGCTCCCCTATCCACTCTTCCACTCTGCTAGTTTCCTTGTCCATTACATCCCCACCCCATCATATCACCTCTCACCACCACCCACTGGCCCATCACCACCCCATGTTTCCCCAGCCTACCACCATGCTATGTGCCCTACTCCCCCTTTTTGGACAGTCCCCTTCTTGAGGCCAGGTACACCTCAGGGCTCCATTCATTCTTCTGACTCACCCCCTCTCACAGCCAAAACTTTTTCCTTCACCTTCACCTTCTGGCCCCACCCCTTCCAGCCCCACCCCTTCCGGTCCCAATTCTTTCCCCTCACTGCCTGGCCCCACCCATCCCATGGTAACACATGCATGGGAGGGGGAATGTGCACATGCCCAGCACTCACTACTTAATGCCAGGTGCCAGAATGCTCCAAACATGAGCTATTGCTGCCACATAGAAGGAAGGTCCAGTTCAGAGTCTACCCCTCCTCCTTGCCTGGCTAAGGGGCTCTCTGGTTTACCTGAGTTCACTGAAAGTTGGAGGGCTAAAGATGCAGACTTCGCCTCCATCTCCTCAACCAGTGCTGCGCCTTCCTGAGAGATCCTTGGTTTCACTGCATAGACCTCCATCTTTTACTCAGGGTGGGCCCATCTGGGAGCACCATCCCATTATGACCCTGATTTGAGGTGAGAGAGCCTCCCTTCCTAAACCTCTCTATTTTCAATTTTCTTCTCTGCTCCCCTGTGGGAGCCTCCCGTCTCAGCCAAGTTTCAACTGAAGTGTGCACATCCCCTCTTCTTAGGTCCCAATATCCCCTGCCAGGCTTCCTCTTTCATTACCACCTGGCCCCTCACAACATGGGCCACTGTTCCCAGTTCCCTGACCTTCCAGTGCCCCACAATCCTTTGTTGGGTTAGAGATGTGTGGACCAAGCTTCCAAAATCAACCCTGGAAGACTCCGTTTCAAGGTAGTGGTGACCCAATGACCCCAATCGCCTCTTCCACACCCCCGTTGGTAGGAACCTCACCTTCAACCCGGCCCCATCCTTCTCAGTGTAGGAAGATTTGTGGGTGAAGGAATGAACCTCCTCCATAGAAGGAAAATAGGGGCTTAGATTCTTCCTTATCCCCTCCTAGTCATGGCCTCAGTAGTCACCCATTGTTATGAAGAAACTGCTGGAGGCATTGGAGCTGAGGAAGCTGCCACCTCTCCCAACTGGTGCTGCATCTATTGCAGGGACATGGTCCCCCAGTGCCTCTTAGGCTTCACCAGCCAGCGGAACTCCACTTTCAATGCCACTGTGGAGTTAACTGTTGGAGCCATCACCAAAGACCCAGATTTAATGTAAGTGACCCGCAGTCATCTTGCCACTCTCCATTGCCCTATTCTCCATTCTTTCCTCTGCTCCCCAGCAGGAGCCATCCCTGGGAAAGGGCTCTTAAATGTTAAGTGGGCTGAACCCATCTTCATCTCCCCCTTTCTAATGCTAGGTTCTCCACCGGTGTGCCCTTCTTCATTACCCACTTACCCATCTGCTCTTCCACATCTTCCCACAACCAATTGTTTCTCCTGCCCACCCCAAACTATGCTTCCTCATCCCAGTTCCACCCCTACCGTTTGCTTTCCCCATTCCATCCCCATCCCTTCCTTCCCCTGTCACCCCCACCCAATCATTGTCCATCCAAGTCCCTCCTGTCTGATGGGATGTGCGTGGGCATGCACATAGGTAAATGATGCAATTGGACTGAACCAAGGCCACAGTCATTGGAGAAGGAAATGAGAGAATCAGAATCTTCCCTGTCCATAATTTCACCTATGGCCTTGTAACATGCTTGGTTGCTCAGTTCCATCTGCATCTGCTGGTACTGGAGCTAATGTTGGTGCCTCTTCATCGTTACCATGGAAGACCTCCACTTTCCTGGTCTTCATCGTTACCATGGAGGACCTCCACTTTCCTGGTCAGTTTGGACCCATCTGCAGGAAACATCCCTGGACAGCCATGAATCAAGGTAAGTGGGGTCTAACTCCTCCCAGCTGCTCCCTTTCCCTGCTCGCCCTTATCCCAACTCACCTCTGAACCTATTGCCCTACCCAACACCTTTTCTCCATGTCCACCTCCTGGCTCAGCCTCTTCTTTGGGAAAACATGTTCAGGTGAGGGGATGTGCATGTTTCCACCCACAACACACAGAAGTGGTGCCAGAATGGTCTGAATCCAGTTGTGGTGGCCACAGAGAAGGAAGACCATGGCTCATAGTGTGCCCCTCATCTCCTCCCAGCTATGGCTTGTAGAGCTTCTGGGTTCTTTGTTTTCCCCATGCCCACTGGCATTTATGGGGCTGAAGGTGTAGCCCTTGCCTCCCTCTCTCAACCGGTGTTATGCCTGCAACAGCCACTGGGGGAATCTGATGAATCCTCAGCTTCACCACATGACCTTACTGCTCAATGTGGGCCCAGCTGTGTGAGCTATTCTCAGATAACCCCATGAGGTACATGAGCCCCTCTCCTTCATTCCTTGCTTTTTCATTTCTCTTCCCCTTGTGGAAGGTATTTCAGAACAGCCTTTTTTAAAGATAATTTGGTCCCAGCCCCTCTTCCCAGGCTTCTATACCATCTGCCCCACCTCCTTTCTTACCTGTGGCCTGTTTAGCTGGGGATTCTTGGACAAGATCTGGGGATGCTGCGACAATCACCAACCCAGTACAGCTTTAACTACAACAAAGAGGTTCTACCATGGAACTCTTCATCCTTACCTGGTACATTTCCATCTTTCTGATGTGTGTCTTCCCAGGTGACAGTGCCATCCCACATGCCCCTGTTTCAAGGTAAGTGGGCCACATCACCCCTACTTAGAAACTGATCTTGGGAGAAGGGTTGTGCCCCTGTGTACACATTCACACGAACACACAGACATGATGCCAGATTGACCTGGAGATGCTCTAGGGGCCCAAGAGAAGGGAGGTCAGATCTTGGAGTTTCTCTCCTCCCCCACTTGCCTTCTCCACCAACTAGGATCTCTGTAGCCCACGGTTATAGGAATGGAAGTGTGGATGCTACTGTCCTCTCCAACCAACATTTCTCATGCCCCTGACTTGACATACTGGCTGCCCTTCCACTCTACCATTGAGGGAACAAATTGCTGGTGAGGGATTGTGTGCATGTGTACATGTGTTAAGTGGAATGCATTTAGGTGGTGCCAGAGTTGCCAGGCAGGTGGGGCATTAGACCCAGGAGAAGGAAGACCAGGGCTTGTAAGACTGCCCCGAGGGGGAGCTCAATTACCTGTTCTACACTTTGTGGTCTTCCATGTTGATGGTTCCTCCCTCTAGGCCAATGTACTGTCATCCTAGATATCCCAATTTTGTGGCAGGTGGGCCTTTTTCCTCATATCTGGGAAACAATCCCCGGGTAGGTTTTTGGGATTATGTGATTGTAACTGCATACCCAAGTTTGAGGTACACACTTTTGCCTCTTCCTGTTACATTGTAGCCCCAAAGAAGGAAGGCCATACACAAAGTATTTCGGGCCTCCCTTCCAGGCTATAGACTGCATCACCCTGGTTTATGGGCTTGGAGCCTGTAATGTTTCTGTCCTTCCAAACCAGTGCTTCACCTGCTACAGAGCATGATGAACTTTTTTTCTTTTTTTTTTAATACTGTAGGCAGGGGTTGCAGTTATATGGGAAAGGGAATGAGTACTTCTTTTTTTATATTGTTTGTACTTTCAGAGTACTCTTTATTCAAAGTCCAATGTCTTACTGCATCTAATGGAAATGATGAGCATTGTCTAAGATTTCAAGATAATCCAGCAGCTCCCTTCCTCCCAGAAGTCAGTGACAATCAAAAGTGATTACATCTTGCCTAATGCATCCTGAGGGAACAAAGGAAGTACTCCTGGTTGGAAATACTGGATTACAATAACATCAATGAGGACATCAATTATTCCCTTGAAGCCACCAAAATGTTAGTATGTCTTAGGGAGCTATAACCACACACACACACACAGCAGGAGCATCCTGAACTCTATATCCTGAAAATACTCTTGGGAAGGAATTTATGAGTCCAAGGGCACAGGGTGGGAAGAGGGCCAGGCGGTGCATTTGAGGGGGTAGTCGGCCCCAACCAGAAGAAGAAAAGACAAAGCAAGCTGGGCCTTCGCTCTGCCTAGCAGCAACACTTTCTGCCCCTTTCCATTAAATCCCTATCTCTCTGCCTTACACTGACAGTGCAATTGTGAGCAGAGAGTGCCCCTTTTACAACTGGGACCCAGTTTATTATTTCATTTGCTAAGATTCCCTGTGCAGTTCATCTGCTGCCCCCTAGTGAGGTGGCATGTTGATGCCTGGCTAAATTGTGCAATCTGGTTCTGAGCTCTGTACCAGGGTTCTTGAGACATGAACATGTTGGTCGTCTAGTTTTCCTTCATTTCAATCTCTCACTAGAAACATTAAAAATGTGGAGAAAGTGAGCACGAGGTCAATAAGGGATAACAGAAGATCCTGGGCTTTGCAAGGAATGTTGTAGGTAAGATAAAAAGCTGCCCGGTGAAGACTGAGTACCAGCTCTGCCTGTCTTAGGATCTGCCAATGAAGGTCCCCTTTATTGTAATAACCAGGGAAAAAGAGCAAACTCAACAACCAACTCAGCTTGTTGCTCAGGTGGCCGTCTACCACTTGGGCCACAACTCAGTACCTAAGTTCCCACTGACTGGCTCCTGTTATGTCCTGTTGTCTAAGAAAAACCACTGGCATATTCTGAGGAAGATGGAGGAGGAGAAGCTGAAGGGTAAACAAGCTCTTACATCGAAAGCAGTTTTAATGTTCCAGTGAACAGTCCTAGGCCAGAGAATTACACCAAGTGTGCCATCACAGGACAGAGAGTTAGGCCAGAGAGTGAAAATCAAGGCAAGGAGACAGATCTGAGCACTTGCCAGCAGCTGCCTCTGTGGAAGCATTGGTGGCCCCAACCACCATACCTGCAATACAGAGAGTCTGGGACGAAGGAGCCAGACATGGTGGGCAAGCAGATTCTACTCAACACCAGCAAGAACCGACAAGGAGCAGACATCTTCATCCAGCAGTTCACAGACCAGAGACGATCAGGAACCAAGACTCGGCGTGAGTAGAAGCCTAACGTCCTAACTCCTTCTCAGGGAGCAAAGGAGGGAAGGCCACCCTTCCCTTCCTGCCCACCCAGTAATGGAGATCTCCATCTTGGATACTGACAAAGCTCGGCAGAGCTGCTAGCTCCAACTCAGGCCTTGGAATAAATCTAGAGTCATCTAGCAGGTCACAAGAGCCTAACTTGGCCTGCCAGACTCAGCTCCACCCAGGGAAAAGTCACCCAGCTCAGGCGCCAGCCCCAGGAGTGGCTTTCTTCACTGGGTAATCAGAGCCAGAGGCTGCCCCAACCTTTAGCAGCCTTGACAATCAATTGTAATTCAGTAAACATAAACCCTGAGAGTGGGTCGATGCTGGGCACTGTGAATTTCTCACAAACTAGCCCCCGGGAAAAGCTACTGTTTGCTGAAAGGTCTCAACTCTACCCAGAACCTAGCCACATCACAGCATCTCCAAACTTGAGGAAAAAGCCATCTCCCTCTTTTATGATACTCAAAGCAGATCTCCATCCCATTGAACTAAGCTGGGAGGAGGATGACAAAATCTTGGGTAAAGCAGAACATTTTTCTGCCTATTCAAACAAACTGACTTAAGAAACCAACCAAGCCACAGGAAAATCAAACACCAGAAGCAGACCAGAGACTCCAACAAGAGGCTGGTTATGGACACAACGGAGATACAGGATTTTTCCTACCCCTCCCCCCAAATATCAGAGAACTATTTTTTTCTTTTTTTTGTCTACCTTTTATAATTTTTTTCTAAAACTTTTTGTTAATTTTTAATTTTTCATTTTTTGAAAATTTTTTTCTAGTAACTTTTTTCCCCTCTTGTAATTTTTATTTTAGGGGTATATATGTGTGTGCGTTTTTCCTTTTTCTTTTTTTTTTCTTTTAAAAAAATTTTTTTTTGTTTTTTGTTTAGCTCTACTGAACTTCTGATCTTTTCTTCTTTCTTTCTTATCCTTTTCACCTTTTCTTCTCTTTCGTTCTTCTTTATGTGACTTAATTGTTCTGCACAACCTCAGATAAACCCGTAGTTGAATATTAGACCTTCTTCCACATTGTGTACACACTTAATCCACCAATTTATTACTCAATTCAAAACCTCTTAGACTGAAATTCCTTAATAGCAGTACTACCTCTTCATACCTATATAGTATTTTAAGTATTTTTATTTTTAAAATTTTCACATCTCCTTTATATCCCTCCCCTTCTCTCAAAATATTCACGTTCTTCTCTGAATACTTGGCTTTCGTTTCTGAAAAATATGTTTAATTTTTACTTTTCTCTTTTTACTGGTTTCTTTTTTTACTTTCTCATTCTTCTTTTTTTCTCTCTCTCTACTTTCATCCTACCTAACCTATTTCCTGCTTTGAAATTAGGACATAGTTAAGTTAACTCTCCCTGTGCCTTCCCACATCACTATATTCCTATTTTTTACCCATATCTCTCCCTAAACCTGATAATTTCTGGTTTACCAAATTCTTCTTTGCGGTTCGTAGCCCATTAATATATAGTTGTTTGATGTTAAATAGATGTATCTGTTGATCTAGATTGTATCTACAGACGATTGACTGTGAAAATACACACTTTGGTTAATATTTGCCTAAAGGTAGTGTTCTATCACAAAACTGGTTTTATTTTCATCCCAAATAGGCAGAGTAAGCTGGAAAAACACAAGAAAAATGGCAAGTACGGGTATCTCAATTCCCACTCATGATAATCAGGGGACAGAACAGATAGTGAAAATTCCAGAGGAGAGTTCCCAAATAGCTCTACAACACTGCTGGCAAACATGATAAATGAAAAGATTGAAAATATACAAAGGATTCTGTAAGAGTGGGATAGGAAGATAGAGGAGGTAAACAAAAGATTAATGGAGGCAAGCAAAATGTCAATGCAGGGAAAGATTGAAAACCTACAAAGGACTCTGTATGAGCATGATAGGGAGAGAGAGGAGGCAATCCAATGGTTTATACAGGAATATCATGAGTATGAGGAAGCTACTCAAAAACTGATACAGGATTCGCGTGAGCAGCTTGAGAATACTCAAAGAGAAAGGCATGAATGGCATGAGCAGGTTGAGAACACACAAAAAGAACTACAGGAATGGCATGAACATCAGGAAGCTAAGCAAAGAGTAATAGAGGAATTGAGAGAGCAGGTAGAGAATACACAAAGATCACTAAAGGCATCCATGGAATCCATTAACAATGAGATAAAGGAAGTCAGGGACACCTCAAAGGGAATGCTGAATAGAACCCAACAGAAGGAAGGGGAGCCCAAGGAAACCATAACCTATCAACTAAGTGATTTGAGAATAAACACTGAACACCAAGGTAAGGAAGTAAAGAAGTTGATACAAAATCTAAAACAAAGCTTCAACAAAGAATTTGAAGCCATCAAAGCTGACTAATTAGAAGGAAAAGAAATAAAAAACAAAGTAGAAAGTCTTGAGAGCATTTTAGACCATGCAGAAGATCGAATCTCAGGGATTAAAGACAGCCTAGATATTATAGAGAAAGAACATAAAACCATCCAAGCCAAGTCCAAGAAATATGATAGATCTATCCAACACTTGGAAGACACCATCAGAAGGCCTAATCTAAGGATTATGGGTGTAGAGGAGCACCTAGAAACAGAAGTTAATGGTCTAGGAAATTTGTTTAACAGGATCCTAGCAGAGAACTTCCCAAACATGCAAAAAGATAGGCCTATTCAGCTACAAGGAGCTATTAGAACTCCAAATAGACCAGACCAGAATAGGACATCCCCCCGTCACATTATAATCCACACAGGATCAGTTCAGACCAAGGAAAAGATCCTTAAAGCTGTCAAGGAGAAAAGATTAATCACCTATAAAGGGAAACCAATTAGAATCACCTCAGATTTCTCAGCAGAAACAATCAAAACAAGAAGAGCCTGGAATGATGTATGCCTTGCCCTAAAAACAAACAACTATCAACCAAGAATACT
>NW_012267455.1:989968-1043672 GCF_000151885.1 Dipodomys ordii
ATTATCCTGCCCATGCAATTGTAACCGCTCTGTACAGTATGTTCACAAATAAAATAAAATAAAATAAAATAAAAAAAAAGATGTCCTACACATAGAACACCAGCAAGACCACAATAAAGGCCAAGACACTGCACCCAAACCGGGAATCCAAGAACCATAGGAAGAACCCAGTTTTTGCATCCCCCAAGAAGGTGGATAACATGGCAGGAACTCTCAAATATCTCTTAGTCCTATCTCTCAACATAAACGGACTTAATTCTCCAATTAAGGGACATAGACTGTCTAGCTGGATTAAAAAGTAAGATCCTTCTATCTACTGCCTTCAGGAGTCACATCTTACCCGTAAAAACAAACACATTTTCAATGTTAAAGGCTGGAGCAAAATCTAACAAACAAACGGCTCCCATAAACAGGCGGGAGTTGCAATCCAAATATCACATAAAATAGACTTCAAATTAGAATTCGTGAGAAGAGATAAAGAAGGTCGCTACAAACTAATTAAGGGATCTCTCCTGCAGGCGGATATTACAATTCTAAATATCTATTCGCCAAACAACGGAGCACCCAAATTTGTCCAAGAAACAGTACTTTCCCTCAAATCCCACATAGATCCAAAGACATTAATTGTTGGAGATTTTACACAGCAGTCTCCCCACTATATAGATCAACTCGGGAAAAACTCAACAGAGAAAATGCAGATCTAAACAACAGCAGAGATCAACTACATTTAACAGTCATCTACTGAATATTTCACCCAGCAGTATCAAAATACACACTTTTGTCAGCAGCACATGGAACATATTCTAAAATAGACCATATTTTAGGCCACAAGGAAAACGTGTCCAAATTCAGAAACATTGTTATACTTTGCATTCAATCTGACCACAAGGGAATTAAATTAGACCTCAACACCAAAAGCAACCAAAGAAAGTCTGATATCACATGGAGGTTGAACAATACTCTGCTGAATCACAAGTGGGTCATGGAAGAGATTCAAAAGGAAATTCAAATTTTCATGATATTCAACAAAAATGAGAACACAAATTAACAGCTCCTCTGGGACACAGGAAAGGCAGTACTCAGAGGCAACTTTGTAGCTCTGAGTTCCTACATCAACAAATTGGAGAGATCTGACAATTCAATGAGACATCGGAACCTCTTTGAAAAAGAGCAGCAAGATAAAGCCAAATCCAGTAGACAAAAAGAAATAATTAAAATAAAATCAGAATTAAATGAATTAGAATCCAAAAAAACTATAAAAAGAATCAACAAAACAAAGAGTTGGTTCTTCAAAAAAATTAACAACATTGACAGAACCTTAGGAAATCTTATCAGAAAAAGAGGAGAACACACCAAAATAAATAAATTCAGTGATGAGAATGGATACATCACCACAGAAACAACCAAGATTCAGAACAT
The DNA here is from genome assembly GCF_000151885.1 of Dipodomys ordii. Taxonomy (NCBI): domain Eukaryota; kingdom Metazoa; phylum Chordata; class Mammalia; order Rodentia; family Heteromyidae; genus Dipodomys; species Dipodomys ordii. The sequence continues at coordinate 991,388 of NW_012267455.1, forward strand.
TATAAGGGAATAATTCTCAAAACTTTATGCTAAGAAGTTTGAGAACTTGGTAGAAATAGACCTTTTCTTAACAAATATTGGTATTCCAAAACTAAACCATCTTTACAGGCCCATATCAAGCATTGAAATAGAAACAACAATAAGAGTCCTCCCATCTAAGAAAATTCCAGGACCAGATGGTTTTACAGCGGAATTCTACAAGGCCCTCAAAACAGAGCTCACACCAATACTCCTCCAACTCTTCAATGAAATTGAAAGAGAAAGTTCACTACCGAACACATTCTATAAAGCCATCATAACCCTCACCCAAAACCAGGCAGGAACTCTTCAAAGAAAGAGAATTATAGACCCATTTCTTTGATGAACATTGATGCAAAACTTCTCAAAAAAATTTTGGCCAATCGACTTCAACAATTCATCCAAAAACTCATACACCACAATGAAACAGGATTCATTTCAGAGATGCAAAGCTGGGTCAATATACGCAAACCAATTAATATTACTCATCACATCAACAGGAGCAAGGATAAGAGCAACATGGTTATCTCAATAGATGCAGAAAAACCATTCGACAAAACCCAACACCACTTTATGATGAAGGTTTTGGAAAAATTAGGAATCTATGGAACATTGCTGCATACAAATGAAAGCTGTATATGACAAACCTACAGCCAGCATTATACTCAATGGTGAAAAACTAAAGCCATTTCCTCTTAACTCAAGAACAAGAAAAGGATGTCCACTCTCTCCACTTCTCATCAATCTAGTATTAGAATGCCTAGTTACAGCAATAAGAGAAGATGCAAACATAAAAGGGATCCAAATAGGGAAAGAAGAAATAAAACTCTCCCTCTTTGCAGATGACATGATCTTGTGTTTAAAGAATCCCATAGACTCCATTCCCAAATTACTCAAGGTGATTCAAAACTTTGGCAAAGAAGCAGGGCATAAAATTAAACCCGAAAAATCAATGGCTTTTCTGTATGCCAACAATGAGAAAAGTGTGGCTGAAATTAGGAAAGCAACTCCATTTGTAATAGCGCCACAAAAAATAAAATACCTAGGAATTAACTTAATCAAAGAAGTGAAAGACCTCTATGATGAAAACTTTAAAAACTTGAAAAAAGAAATCAAAACAGAACTTTGAAAATGGCAAAAACTCCCATGCTCCTGGATTGGAAAGAATAACATCGTGAAAATGGCAATACTACCCAAGGCTATCTACAAATTCAACGCGATACCTATCAAAATTCCAACCTCATTCTTCAAGGAAATAGAAGAGGCAATCCAAAACTTCATATGGAACAATAAAAGACCCCGAATAGCAAAAACACTCCTCAACGGAAAGAACACTGCTGGAGGAATATCAATACCAAATTTCAAACTCTACTATAAAGCCATAGTAATCAAAACAGCTTGGTACTGTCACAAGAACAGATCTCAGGACCAATGGAATAGAATTGAAAACCCAGAAATGAACCTTCATACCTATAGCCATCTAATCTTCGATAAGGGAGCTAAGAAATTGGAATGGAAGAAAGACAGCCTCTTCAGTAAATGGTGCTATCAAAATTGGTTAACTACTTGTAAAAAACTAAAGCTAGACCCTTATCTATCACCCTGCACCAGAATCAACTCCAAATTAATCAAAAGCCTCGGAGTCAAAGCAGACACCCTGAAAACATTACAGGATGGAATAGGAGAAAACCTAGGTCTCCTTGACTCAAGCCAAAATTTTCTTAATAGAGACCCGGGAACACAACAAATGAAAGAAAATTTGGACAAATGGGATTGCATGAAGTTGCAGAGCTTCTGCATGGCAAAGGGCATAGCCAGCAAGATCAATAGAAAGTCCACGGACTGGGAGAAGATCTTCACCAGCCATACAATGGACAAGAGTCTTATATCAAAAATATACTTAGAACTCAAAAAATTAAATCCCCCAACAAATAATCCTCAAAGCAACTACTGCCAAATAAATAAGTGGGATAAAGACTTAAAGAGAAATTTCTCTGAAGAACAAAGAATGATGACCAATAGACACATGAAGAAATGCTCAACCTCGCTAGCCATAAAAGAAATGCAAATCAAAACAACATTAAGATGCCACCTCACACCAGTTAGAATGGCAAAAATCAAGAACTCTAATAACAGATGCTGGAAGGTATGTGGACAGAAGGGAACCTTACTTCATTGTTGGTGGCAGTTTAAACTTGTTCAACCACTTTGGAATTAAGTATAGAGATTCCTCAAAAGACAATACATAGAGCTCCCCTATGACCCAGCAATCCCACTTTTGTGTATTTACCCAAATGTTTACAAACAAGACCACACTAAAGCTACCTGGACAACTATCTTTATTGCAGCATTATTTACTATATATAAGATATGGAATCAACCCAGATGCCCCTCAATAGATGAATGGATCAAGAAAATGTGGTATATATACACAATGGAAATCTATGCCTCCATCAGAAAGAATGACATTGCCACATTTGTTAGGAAATGGAAAGACTTGGAAAAAATTATATTAAGTGAAGTTAGCCAAGCGCAAAGGAACATGGGTGTCATGGTTTCCCTTATTTGCAATTTCTAGTATATGTTTGAGTCAAGCAGAAAAGGTCAAATATGGTGATGTTAGGGAAATGAACCTTAAGTTATGTATTCAAAAGTTTTTTTTCCCTTCATTCAATTGTTTCTAATGGATTTATAAGATATACCAGTGATACAGTTTTTTTCAGATTTACCAGTGATACAGTTTTCAAATTACATCACACAAGACTGCTGGTAATATATCTTTTAAATTATACTGAGGATTTGATAACAGGCACAACAACACGGACACAAAGATGTCTCCTGTTTTAGGAGTGATGTTTTACTCTGAATTATGGTAACATCTTTGATATCAAATCTGTGTGAACCAAGATGACCGCTTCCTGTTTTGTTCGAAAGTCCTCTTTTCTTATCAAGCATTCTTGCCTCCTCCCTTGTTTTCCCCCTCCCATCACTTCCCTCCCATTTCCACAACTACATTTTCCCCAGACCCTGCCTATATTGTAAAGTTTGTTTTTCCACATATTGTTTTGTAAAACTCATTGTTACAATGGGTCAAACTGTATCTCTATTTAAACATTTTGTTTTCTCCTTTTTCTTCCCCAATTCATACTGACATCAAATACAGTGAAAATTGGGGTTATACCGTGGGGGAAGGAATATACAAAGCAACAAAAAATCACATGTTACCTTATAAATTCATTAGAAACATTAGCAAGAAAGGGAAAACCACTATCTTGTGGTTCACTTAACTTCATCTTATCTGGTCATATGTACATAGCTTTTGATGTTTTCTACTTGTCCTAGTCATATCCTAGTTATAGCAAATAAGGGAAACCATGGGAACTATGTTTCTTTGGGCCTGGATTACTTCACTTATATTTTTTCCAAGCCTTTCCATTTCCTAACAAATTGGGTGATGCCATTCTTTCTGATGAAGGCATAGAATTCCATTCCATACTACATTTTCATGATCCATTCATCTACTGAGGGGCACCTGGGTTGCTTCCATATCTTAGTTATGGAAAAAGTGCTGTGATGAACATCGTTGTGCTGGTAGACTTACTATGGCCTTTTTTTGTGATCATTTGGGTAAATGCCCAAAAGTGGGATTGCTGGTTCATAGGGGAGCTCTATGTGGAGTCTTTTGAGGAACCTCCATATTACTTTCTAAACTGGTTGAACAAGTTGACACTCCCACCAAGAATGCAGTAGTGTTCCCTTCTGGCCACATCCCCTCCAGTATCTCTTGTCATTAGAGTTCTTTTTATTAATAAGTTTATATATTGTGAAAATACAGTACTGAGCGGTTACAATTACATGATCAAGGTGAGTACATTTCTCATCAAGCATTATTGCTTCCTCCTTTGTTTCCCTTACAATACCTGCCCTCCCATGCTCCCCCCTCAAAGTTGTAAAGTTCGTTTTTCAACACAATATCTTGAACATCTCATTGTTGCAATGGGCCCACCGGTATCCCTATTTTAATAATTTGTTTTTCCCTTCCCCTCCCCAAATTATACCAACATCAAATACAGTGAAAACAGGGGTTAGCCCGTCGGGGAGAGACATACAAAAGCAACAAAGAAATGATCTTATAAATATGTTAAAAACAATAGCAAGCAAGAACAACCATTTGAGTATGTATCTTAGGATTCATTTCCTCTAATATCAACTTGTCTGACCATTTCTGCTTGTCTCCGTCATATACTAGTTTTTGCAAATAAGGAAAACCATGGGGCCTATGTTTCTTTAAGCCTGGCTTACTTTACTTAATATAATTTTTTCCAAGTCTTTCCATTTCTTAATAACTGGGGCAATTGTTGGTGGGATTGTGAACTTGTTCAACCACTTTGGAAAGCAGTATGGAGGTTCCTCAAAAGACTCCACATAGAGCTCCTCTATGATCCAGCAATCCCATTTTTGGGCATTTACCCAAATGATTACAAACAAGACCATACAAAAGCTACCAGCACAACTACGTTTATTGCAGCATTATTTACCATAGCTAAGATATGAAACCCCAATGCCCCTTAGTAGATGAATGGATCAAGAAAATGTGGTATATACACACAATGTCATTATATGCCTCCATCAGATAGAGTTCTTGATTATAGCTATTCTAACTGGATTGAGGGGGCTGGGGTTTAGCCCTGCTGAAGGGGGCCCGCCCAGTGCGCGGAAGGGGCGCGCACAAGGCCCTTGGTTCCCTCCTCAGCCCTGGGGAAAAAAAAAAGCTAACTTGAATGAGGTGGAATCTCAATGTTGTTTTCATTTGCATTTCTTTTATGTCTAGAGAGGATGAGCATTTCTTCATGTGTCTATTGGCAATTGTTATTTCTTATTCCGAGAAGTTTCTCTTTAAGTCTTTAGCCCAGTATATCGACAAATTGTTTCTTTGAGGAATTGTTGTGGGATTTAATTTTGTGAGTAACAGGTATAGGACCATTGTACACACACACACACACACACACACACACACACACACACACAATCACAAACAGAGGAATTTTTTGTTGCTGTTGTTGGGCAATGGATGGATCTGAAGTGAAGCAACAAGGCTCAGAAAGAAAAAGAGCTCATGTCTTCTCTCATATGCAAATATTTTTTAAGGTTTTTTGTTGCCAGTACAGGGCCTTGAACTCATGGTGCTGTCCCTTATTTTGTCCACTCAAGGATAGCCCTCTATCAATTGAGCTACAGCTCCATTCCTAGCTTTTGGATGTTTAGTTGGAGATAACAATATCACAGATTTTCTTGTCTGACTGACTTTGAACTACAATCAGACCTCAGCAACCCAAGTGAGTAGAATTATGGGTATAAGCCACTACTGCATGGAACACATGTGGATCTTATATGTAAAACAAACATACAGGTCTTACCAAATTGAGTAAAGTATGGTTTAAGCTGGCATTATATATATCTAGAGCATAAACATATATACATATGTGTGTGTGTGTGTATGCCATACCAAACTGACTAAAGTATGGTATAGGCTGGAGTGATATTCCATGGCATAGCTCCATCAAAAAGCTAATAGTATAACAAAAATGAATATCAGGAAACTGAAATGTGTGCTGACTAGAGCAGGTGGATGCTAAAGATAGGGTAAATGAATAGAGAGATGAATGGTGGGAGAATTTACATATCAGTCTCAATATATGTATGTGAAAATGGAACTTGGAAAATGAATGAGATAGGTGGGTTTGGGATAGGTGGAGGAAGTGAAACCGATGGAGGGAGAATGATTGTACAAGATACGCTGTGCACATAAATGGACACGTTAAATTAAAACTCTTCTGTAAAACTATTTGAAAGTAACAATTACAAACATGGTAAAAATTAGGCAAAATGCATTCAGGGTCACAAAAAGCCAGGTGGATATCATGAGAGGTACAGGGAAAAGATGCCTAATGCCAGTGATTAGGGAAAAGTGTATCAAAATAGATTTCAAATTTATTAAAGTGACAAAAATGAAGAGGACTGATTTTGCTACATTGTTTTTTTTAATTTTTTTATTCTGAAAATACTGTAAAGAGGGGTTACAATTCCATGGGCAAATAATGAGTACATTTTTTATCAAGCATTGTAGCCTCCTCCTTTGTTTCCCCTTCTCATTCCTTCCCATCCTCCTGCTGCCCACCCACCCAATCCTCTTCCCCCCCACCACCAAAATTGTAAAGTTTGTTTTTCCACATAGAGACTTGTACATCTCATTGTTGCAATGGATCCACCTGTATCCCTATTTAAACGATTTGTTTTTTCCATTCCTCTCCACAAATTATAACAACCTCAAATACAGTGAAAGCAGGGGTTATACCGTGGAGGAGGGACATAAAAGCAACAAAGAAATAATCTTATAAATGTGTTAGAAACAATCATCAAAAGAAAAAAACATTTAAATACATATCTTAGGGATCATTTCTCTAACACCAACTTATCTGACCTTTTCTGCTTGACTCATACATATACTAGTTTTTGTAAATAAGGGAAACCATGGGACCTAAGTTTCTTTGGGCATGGCTTACTTAACTTAATACAATTTTTTCCAAGTATTTCCATTTCCTAACAAATGGGGCAATGTCATTCTTTCTGATGGAGGCTTAGAATTCCATTGTGTATATACACCACATTTTGTTGGTCCATTCATCTACTGAGGGGCATCTGCTTTGGTTCCATATCTTAGCTATGTAAATAATGCTGCACTAAACATAGCCGTGCTCGTAGCATTAGTGTGACCTTGTTTGAGAAAATTTGGGTAAATGCCCAAAAGTGGGATTGCTGGGTCATAGGGGAGCTCTCTGTGGAGTCTTTTGAGGAACCTCCATACAGCTTTCCAAAGTGGTTGAACAAGTTTACACTCCCTCCCTCCAACAATGCAGTAAGATTCCTTTCTGTCCACATCCCTTCCAGCATCTGTTGTTATTAGATTTCATGACTATAGCCATTCTAACTGGGGTGAGGTGGTATCTCAATGTTGTTTTGATTTGCATTTCTTTTATGGCTAGGGATGTTGAACATTTCTTCATGTGCCTTGGCCATCCACATGATCTTGTGTTTAAAATATCCCACAGACTCTACTCCCTAATTACTCAAGCTGATTCAAAACTTTGGCAAAGTAGCAGGGTATAAAATTAACCCTCAAAAATCAATGGCTTTTCTGTATGCCAACAATGAGAAAGGTGGGGCTGAAATTAGGAAAGCAACTCCATTCGTAATAGTCCCACAAATAAAATACCTAGGAATTAACCAAAGAAGTGAAAGCCCTCTATGATAAAAACTTTAAAAAATTGAAAAAGGAAATCAAAACAGAACTTAGAAAGTGGCAAAAACTCCCGTGCTCCTGGATTGGAAACGTCAATGTCGTAAAATGGCGATACTTGCCAAAGCTGTCTACAAATTCGATGTGTTACCTATCAATATTCCACCCTCTTTTTCCAGGAAATAGAAGAGGCAATCCAAAAATTCATATGGAACAATAAAAGATCCCAAATAGCTAAAACGGTCCTCAAAATAAAGAACAGCGCTGGAGGAATGTCAATACCAAATTTCAACCTCTACTACAAAGCCATAGAAATCAAAACAGCTTGGTACTGGCACAAGTACAGAGTTCAGGACCAATGGAATTGAATTGAAAACCCAGAAATGAACCTTCAGACCTATAGCCATCTAATCTTCGATAAGGGAGTTAAAAATATAGAACGGAAGAAAGACAGCCTCTTCAGTAAATGGTGCTATCAAAATTGGTTAACTACTTGCAGAAAGCTAACGCTAGATCCTTATATATCTCTCTGCACCAGAATCAACTCCAAATAGATCAAAGACCTAGAAGTCAAAGCAGACACCCTGAAAACATTACAGAATGGAATAGGAGAAACCCTAGGACTCCTTGACACAGGCGGAAATTTTCTTAATAGAGACCCAGAAACCCAACAAATCAAAGAAAGGTTGGACAAATGGGATTGCATGAAATTGCAGAGCTTCTGCATAGCAAAAGACTAGCTAGCAAGATTAATAGAAAGCCCACGAATCGGGAGAAGATCTTCACTATCCTTACAAGAGACAAGGATCTCATATCTAAAATATACATGGAACTCAAAAAATTAAATACCCCAACAACAAATCTTCAAAGCAACAACTGCCCAATAAATAAGTGGGCTGAATACTTAAAGAGAAACTTCTCTGATTGTGCTAGATTCCAAGAGGTGATGTGTGTAGTGTGTCCCAGAGGTTTACAGAGCAGAGGCGTGTTCCCCAAATGTCGGTTCAGGGAGATGTTATGCACCTCTGTCTCCCAAGTGAATGCGAACAGTAGAAGGCTGGGACAGACACATCTATGTTCATACAACATTGTTTAGCATAGTCAAAGAAGCTGGAAGCATCCTAAAGACTCCTTGGTGTATGAATGTACACAGAGTATACCACATGTACACGCAATGGAGTATTTACATGTCATGGGCTGTACACGGAGAATATGAAATGTGTACACAGTTGAGTATTGACACATCATTGGCTGTACACAGAAAACATGGCATGAGCACACAGTGGAGTATTTACACACAATGGACTGGACACAGGGAACACAATTTGTGCACATAGTGGAGTATTTACACCAGTGTGCTGTACACCAAGAACATGGCAAGTACACGCAGTAGAATATTTACACACAGTGGACTGTACCCGGAGAACATGGCTTGTGCACACAGTGGAGTATTTACACAGAGTGGACTGTACATGGAGAACATGACATGTACATGCAGTGGAGTATTGACACATAGTGGACTGTACATGGAGAACATGGCATGTGCATGCAGTAGGGTACTGATCCTTGAAGGAAAGTAAGAGGCTGACTTTGGGACCTGGCATGGCTGTTCCTGAGCCCGACTGGCCTTGCACCCCTCCTCATAAATTTCCCGGGAACCCTGTCCCCTTGTCCCAGCTGCCTGAGACCACAGCCTGGCCCTCAGCCCCTCAGCCCAGCTGCCTGGGAACCCCTGTTGGCCCTGTTGTTCACTCATCTCGAGATGCCTGCAGATCCCGCCAGCCAGCCCTGGGCCATTCACCCTGGCTGGCCCAAGACCCTGTCTGAATCCCTGCCCCTCTGCCTAGGTTGCCTTGAGAATCTTTCTGGCCTTTGGCCCCTGACCTCCCTAAAACCAGGGCTGGCAGACCTTTGGCCCCTCGCTTTGGGATTTTCCCAGCCTCAGCCAGCTGGCTCTTGGCCCCTCACCCAGACCGTGTCCGGACCTCAGCCCCTAGACCTGGTCTGCCCAGACATGCTGCCATTTGCATTACCCCCATTAGAGGCTCAGCATGTTCTGAACTGTGCACTCCACCTTGAAGGAGTTCCCTTGGGGCTCAGGGTGGCCCATTGGGAGCTTCTCTCAAGTAGGTAGACTCATGATGATACTGGTGTGGCCAGGCTGTGGCAGGCCATATCTTCTCTGAAAGACATTTTGTTTTCTTTTTTTGAGAAATGAGACAGTGTCTCAATGAAGCCCAGGCCATCCTTGAACTCACTTTCCTCCTGAGGTCATTGCTACACTGGGCTCATTTCTGTGCCACATTAGGGGGGCAGTGTGCCTAACTCCCAGTGTACTGCTGAGGAAATGCCTTGGGTATTTGGCAGTGGACAGGAGCTGCCACAAGATCTGTGAGTTGATGTGCATGTGCAGCCTGCCCTGGCACCTTGTTGCTAGACTGGAGGGATCGGGTTCCCAGGAGTTGAACATACACATTGTTATGTTCTGGTAGGTTACCCCAGGCAGGTGTCAACATTGTGTAGGAGAGGATGACTGAAAATGTGGTCCCCATCCGGTCTTGACAATTGAATGGATTTAGGCTTAGAAGTGGGGGGCAGAGTGACAGAGTTCTGTTGCCTCAGACCACATACATGTATTCATTAATGCGTCCATCCTCTCTTCTCCTCTCATTTATTTGTGCTGTGTATGGGAAACTGATGCTAAAGCCCTTGTTAAATGGGGAACTCAGAGGTAAACACACATTATTCTCTTAACTATCTTGAGGCCAGTTCTTGCTGTGTGCCTTAGGGTGGACTTTGGACTAGCTGTCCTCCTGCCTCTTCTTCCCGAGTGCTTGGATTATGGGGTGCCTGGCTTATTTATTTCAATTTTTTGGCAGTACTCGGATTGGAACCCAGAGCATTGCCCTTGGTATACAGGTACTTCAACCTCTGAGTCACACCTCCCACCTTGGCTCTTTCTGCTTTATTTTTCTGATAGGTTCTCACTTCCCTCTTCCTTGTACCTATGTCTTCCAAAGAGGTGAGATTACAGGAATGAGCTGTCTTACTCAAAGTAGTCCAATATTTAAAATCTTTTGAAATATCCTGGTGAAAGAAGATTTTAGGGCAAGATTCTTTGTATTTTACTCTAAAATTGCTGATTAACCTACCTTCTTTTGCCTTCTGAATGTTTTCATTGATTTATCAAAGATAGCTGGAAGGAATGACCAGATCCTACAATGGCTGCAAGACCTTATACATCTGACCTTACCTCTGTTCTTTGTTCTCTACTTCTACCTCTGTTTAGCCTGCTTTGAGCTTGAATTATGCCCCAGATTGGCTTTTACCATTTCTGTTAACACAGAGCCATAAATTAGGCATATATGATTGCCTTTGATTAAACAGCAATAACAAAAATCACTTTTCTTGCGAAGATTGATCCTTGTGTCAATTTTTCTTTGTTGTGGCCATTTTTAGGATGTAATACCATTTAAGTGGTAACACTATTCAGTGCGTCAGCAGTATGAATTCTTTTGCTTTGATCGTTGTTCTAATTCTCTTTCTTGGATTAGAAACATTTCAGTGTACATATCCTTGAATCTTGAAGACTTCCCTGTGTGCTAGAATTTCCTTAATCTTCATCTGAGGTTTAGTTTTTGTGAGGCTTGTTGATCGTGGATGTGTAGCTGTAAGTCAGAAGGAGTGGTGGACTGGCTGTTGTTCATGTTTAACCACTGCCCTTATCCTGCCCTTACATGCCTTGTTTCTGACTTCCAGAGGCCATACTTTTTGTGTGTGATCCTGTAGGGTTTGTTCCAGGTTGCTGACCACCTCTTCTTATGGCCCGTTCTGTGCTTGCATGCAGGACAGCTCTCACATGGACTTGGTGATATGCTTGTAAGCCTCATTTCCCTTTGGAAAAAGACAATTCTGGCTCAAATAACTGTGGAGATTGTGCCTGTGGGATCAGAGGGCATTTAGGGGAAGAGGTTATGCAAAAATCTATTGTTTGCAACATTTGATGGGGTGTGGGAGGTTGGCTCTGACTTTTCTTTGCCTTTCAGAAGGATGTTGGCCATGGAAGACTTGGGGAGAAACACTACCATCTTTTCCAGCATGAGGACTTTGAACTTCATTTTTTAGACAATGGAAGGACTTTTCCACTTCTGTTCCAGTTTCTCTACAGATGCAGTAGCAGCAGAACAGGCATGTGAACTGTGTGTACCCTGTGAGGTGTCTGGGTAGATACCTGGGCACAGAGAGACCTGATCAAGTCCTGAATAGCTCAGGTAAGCAGCCCGGAGGGATAGACTGTTAAGGGTGATGTCTAGGGAGACACTTTGGCCTTAGTAGGGCTTGTTCCCATCCTATGTCATTGAGACAGCTATCTGTCCTCCAGATCTCATCCTGGTATACTGACATATTTGGGGTGATTGTAGGAGGCCAGGGAATGCTGTATATCTTTGTAACAAAGGTTTCCTCACCCTGGTGAGTGCTCTTTTCCTCATGAGTGCTCATTTCCTGGTGAGTGAGTGCTCTCCTCTTGGTGCATATCCTCTCCTAGTGACTGCTTTCCTCCTGGTTGAATGCTCAACATTGTGCTCCCACACATGGACTAGTGGATGCTGATGACGTTCTTGGAGAGACTGGGAGGAACAGCATCAGTGTGTCTTCCTCTTTCATGAGGAAGATATTTTGTAAGCATAGATTTCCATCAGCACTGTGAGAAATCAGGGCGGAGAAGCAGTACTGGGCATTTCACTGCATCAACATATGGGGGCCATTTGTGTACTGTGCAGTGATTCCAACTACACATTTGCTCTGACTTGAGTTCTGTTTAACTTCAAGTTCTTGGGAATGCTTACTAAGTGGGCAGGCATTCTGGAAGAGTCCAGATTCTAAGACTGGGGGTGGGGTGTGTGGGCTCAGTCCCAATTGAGACTAGGTCCCTGGGCCTGTAGGAGGGGAGGGGTCCTGCACTGTCCTGATTACCACTGCACTGACTACTGTACCATACCTCTCCCAGGTTTTGCCTTCAGCTCCTCTTCCTATCACCTTCCCCTCCATGTCTGGAGCCATTCTGCAGTGACGTCCTAAAGCAGATGAGCAAGGGAACAGAAGAGGTTTCTGAGAACTGGCCTGATTAGTTATGGAGTAACTGTTCCTTAGAGCTCTGTATTGTAAACTACCCTTCTTGACAAGCCTTGTCTTCTGAGGAGAAGTCCTCTATATTCTTTTTGGTGTTAAAACATTTCTATGAGTGATAGTTGACAGTTTTGTGATTACTTGTCACTTAAGAAATTGGTAAATTTTATCTTAATAAGTCTTTAGTTGATGCAAATATCTGAGGATTTGTGGCCTAGCTGGTAGAGGCAGGGGATTCTGGAACCTGAATTAAACTGTGTTGTTCCTCATTGTTCATTGTCATGCAATCTGCAAGTTGGCACCAGAGACGTAGGCTGTATCAGAGAGGGGCTCTCATGACCACAGGTCTGTTGGCATGGTGCCTGGCTTTGGCTGTATCCTGTCTGCTGCCTGGCTTTGGCTGTATCCTGTCCATCAGATGCCTGGCTTTGGCTGTGTCTTTCCCAGATGTTATTGTTTCTTTTTCCATGGAGCTCCCTGAGTGGCAGTGAGAACCAGAGGACAAGGCTAGGGAAGCTGGGCTCCAAGTGTGAAAGAGTGTCTTACCTTCTTCCTTTTCTCTTCTCCTTCCTTCTTCCTTGTTCTTCTTCCTCATTAAAGACCCCTTGAGGTGGAGGTGGAAGCACATAGTTTATCATGCTTTGGCATGTGTAAAGAGAAAGAAAGTGAAATTTCTTTGGGATATAGTCGGTGCTCTTGAAAGATGGAGTGGATGTGCCTGGGCCCCTGACACACCTGTCATCCCTATAGGGTAGGTCTACCTTACTCTGCCAGAGGCTTAGACTTGTCATGGAAGTGGAAGCTGAAGGTTGATGAAGGCGAAGGTTAGAATTAGAATCCCCTAGATAACAGTGAGGGAGGAGGAGATGTGTTCAATGTAGTTGGACTGAAGAAACAAAGATCATGCATAGGAGGAGGGATGGAGGAGATGCTGGCTTCTGGCCCACAGGGGCCTCAGCTCCCACTGTTATATTGGTCTGGGGCTTTTGTGAATTTGCTTGTGAACTCTGGGGTGTTCAGCAACACCCTGGCTTCTACCTACCATGTGTCAGTCACAGGCACAAGCACAGGCTACTGCTCTTCTGTGTCAAACAGAAGTGCCTCTAAAAATTCCCAGTGTTCTCTCCTATGGGGAATTTGTACTGTAACCCAGTGGCTCCACTAAGTCTTCTGGTAATGTCTCTAGGAAGGCCTGAGTTAAGTGAGAAGTATGACAGAACCCAAAATTCCGTGTTTGCCTTCTCCGGGGGTGTATGTATCTGGGTGTCACTGAAGGAATCCCCAAAGGGCTTTCAAAAGTTGGAGCCCTGGGTTAGGTGTATAGTTTAATTGATGCAGCACAAGCCTAGAAAGCTTAATGGGCTGAGGTTTTTTTTAATCCCAGTATTACCAAAAAACTGTTCCAGCTAAGTATGGTTATCAATACCTGTAATCTTAAAATTTGGGGTTGAGCAGGAGGGTTGTAGGATACAGCCTGGGCTTTGTAATAAGAATTTATCTCTTTTTATTTTTGTCCAACGTGGTCCTGAACTCTTTGCTTGGGTGCTGTCCCTCAGCTCTTCAGATCAAGGTGAATACTCTACCACTTGAGCCACATCACCACTTCTGGCTTTTTTTCTGGTTATGTGGTGCTGAGGAATCCAACCCAGGGTCTCACGCATCCAAGGCAAGCACTCTAACACTGAGTCACCTTCCCAGTCCCTGTTATTAATTATTAAGGAGATGTCCAGGGGGTTACTATTTCATAAGCAGATAATGAATATATTTGTTTGGGGGCAATTTCACCCCTTCCTTTGTCTCTCCATTTCCCTCTCCCATCTCTACCTACAAATTGTATAGTTGTAAAAGTCATTTTCCTGATAGTGTCTACTGAGTACCATTGCTGCATTTGTTCACCCTTGGTGCTTCCATTTCTTTGTACCCTCCTACACCCCAAAGACAGCTAAAGGAACACACAGACAAAAAAACAAACAAACAAGAAACAAAGACCAAAAAGAAAAAAACATCCATCTTCATCAACAATGTGAAAAATGTTGAAAACTTGTTGCCATTTCTTGGAATTCATTCGATAAATATTATTTTATATGTTCACTGGAACAGAGGCATTCATTGCACCTTTGGGTCCCTTCCTTAAGAGTACTTCCTTTAATTTGAAGGGTTTTTAAAAATTGATTGCAGTTTTTACATGCTTAGAACACAAAATATTTAAGTTGCGATGTATTTTATTAATGCAGTTTAATTTGTATGTATTAAAAATCTTAAATGCCATCATTCAAAACTTTTTTTTCTGACCTAGGTAGAAAAAAATGCTAGGTTCCGTATGTGACTGTAATTTTTTTCCCAGCAGTGTTGAGAATTGAAGTTGGCTTGTTAGACCAAGCACTGTGTCACTTGAAGCACACATCCAATTCTGCAAGTGAATATTAGCAATTTACCAATATTTCTTTTTCTGGGGCTTCATAAAATGTAATGTTCAAGTAGTATTAATGTCAATACAGACAGGAAAAGAATGAGGTCATGTGAATTAAAATTAAAATTTTCATTATGCTGTCATTTCCAGTCTGTAGTTGGTATATTAAAATGAAATAGGATACAAATTAATTCAAAGTCTTGTTTTGCTGGATTAGTTATTACCAGCATATTTATAATCATATGTGATCCTTTTTGTAAAATATATTTCTACCTTTTGGCCATTTTCTGAGCTTGTTAGGATGGTCTTTTTCTTTCTTTGGTAGTACTAGGTTTGAACTCAGGGCCCTTGCACTAGTCAAGCAGAGGTTCCGTCACTTGAGTCATGCCTCCAAACCTTTTTCATCATTGTTTGAATAAAGTATCTTTTTGCCCAGTCTACCCTGACCACAGCCCACCAAATGTTTGTGTAGCTGATGTGACAGGTGTACATACTGCACTAGAATTTTGTTGGTTTCTTGGTCTTTTACCTTTTACTGTGGTGCCAGGCCCAACATAGTCTTATTTTTTAGGGAGTATTTTTAATACTTGTAGTTTAAGAATATTTATGGGTTGAGGCTGGGAATGAGGCTTAGTGGTAGAGAGCTCGCCTAGCAAGCATGAAGCCCTTTGTTGGATTCCTTAGTACCACATAAACAGAAAAGGCAAGAAGTGATGCTGTGTCTCAAGTGACAGAGTGCTAGCCTTGAGTAAAAGAAGCTCAGGAACAGTACCCAGGCCCTGAGTTCAAGCCCTAGGAATGGAAAAAAGAAAAAAAAGAGTATTAATGGTGTGCTCTCTATTTCTCTGTCTGTCTCTCATGCTAATCGTGATGCTTGAACTGAGGACCTGGGTCATTAAGACTAATGCTCTACCAATTGAGCCACCAATCCACGTCCTTTGTGCTGATTAACTGGAGTCTCACAGACCTTGTTGCCTGGGCTGACTTCAAACTGCAGTCCTCTGCTTCCTTAGTACTAGGATTACAGGCATGAACACTGTGTACTCAGCTTATGGTTCCTTTAAATAGCTGGAATTTTCTACGATAATAAGAGTTTTGATTCATTTATAGTCCATTCACTCTCTCCCTTCTCTTTCTCTGTCTCTTGGTTACTGTAGGGCTTGAACTCAGGGCCTAGGCTAATGCACTAAAGCTAGTGTTCCACCACTTTGAGCCACAGCTCAATTTCTGGTTTTCTGATAATTAACTGGAGATAAGACTCTCACATACTTTCCTGCCCAGGCTGGCTTTGAACTGTGATTCTTAATCTCAGTCTCCTGGGTAGCTAGGATTATAGGCATGAGCCATTGGTGCCTGGCCTATAGCATTCTTAGTTTTAGATTATTTATGGAAATTTCTATTTATAAAATAACTTTTCACATTCTGGAAATTTATATGGATGAGAAAGTTAATTTGCTGTGACAGCTGTATTTGTACAGAACTCCTTGTAAAGCAAACCCTTAAGAAATAAGACACTAGGAGCTGGGAAGGTGGTTCAGGGGTAGAGCGATTGCCTTGCAATTCATGAGGCCCTGGGTTCAATTCCTCAGCACCACATAAGCAAAAAGAATAAAGCCAGAAATGGCGCTATGGCTCAAGTGGTAGAGTGCTAGCCTTGAGCTGAAGAGCTGAGGGACAGCGCCCAGGCCCAGAGTTCAGGCCCCACAAGCGGACCCCACCCCTCAAAAAAAGAAAGAAGACACTAATGTTGAGTTCAATGATTCCTTCTTGCAATCTCTAGAGACTTGGGAGGATCATGGTTTGAGGCTATCTGGGGAAAAAGACTGAAAATCAACAAGCAAATCATGGGGGTATACAACTGTAATCTCAGCTATGTAGGAAGCATAAATAGGAAAATCTTGTTTGATGCAATGCTCTTAAGTTCAAACCTTAATACTGCTTTTTATGGAAAAAGAAGAAATGAGTCATTAAAATTTGTTTTTGTGATCTTATGTTTGTAAAAACATTGATGTAAATGCATTCATATGACTGCAGAGTCTTTTGCTGTTTTTCAGTGTTGTGGAGTTAAAGGTCCCAAAGGAAGAAGCCTCAGAGGACGAAGAGAACCTGGGTGCCCTGGAAGAGAAGTCTGCAGCCAAGTAGGGTGTTTCACATATTTTCCTCATTGGGTTGTAATGTTTTCATACATCTTCTTAATGTATTAATAAGGAGCACTCTTTTTCACATTATATAATGAGTATTTTTTTAACCTAGTCATCTTACTTGGGTTCTGCAACTTGCATTCCCATTTTTTTCTGGCTAACAGTAGATGGCATCAGCATGACTATAGTCATTCTCTGCTTCCTCTTTAAAAATATTTTTGTTATCCTTAGGTAGTTGTACAAAACCGTTGGTTTATGAATACAGTGTGTCTTGATCAATGTTACCCTTTCAGCATTCTCTTCCAATCCTCCAAACCTTCCTTCCTTTACTTAATTCTAGGTTGTTTATTGAATGTGTTGCAATTTAAGAAAGCAGTTTGTGTGTTCTTTGCATCTGGATTTGTGTCACCATGTCAACATCTTCACACATCCCCTTTTTGTCTGTTCTGTGTTATGGATTTTTGGTTGCATTCTCCACCCTTCCCCCTTCATCTACCCTTCTTCCCTTGCTTCCCCACACTCCTTCCCCTCTTACTAGCACCCATTTCCTGGTTCTTGTTTTGCTGTGCTTTGATTTAAAATCTACACAATTGCTAATGAGTGTTTTAATTTTTTTAAGTACTGGGGTTTGAACTGGAGCCTTGAGCTCTTGCTCAGCTTGCTGACAGCTAGTGCTGTACCATTTGGTTTCTGCTGGTTATTTTGGAGATGGAGTTTAACAGACTTTTTCCCTGGGCTGGCTTCAAGCTGCAATCCTCTGGATCTCAGTCTTCTGAAGAGCTAACATACACCATGACCCACTTGTGTGCACTTCTAATGGGCTTTAATGAAATTAATGGGTTAAGTTCAAATGTTTTGTTCTTTACCCCCTCTTTCCATCAGTAGCTTGTTCAACTCATTTTACTTCTTTCCCTGTTACTTTCCCCAAGTCCTTCTTTTCTCTCTTTTCTTCTTGTAGCTTAGATGCCTGGTCCATATCTTGCAGGTTTGTACCTTATGTCCACTTGTCCTTTGGAGTTCGTGTGGGATCTCTCTTAGCCAAACCCCAGCTGGATGACTCCTCACAGTTTTCCTCCCTGCCTTTACCCAAAGGCAGGCACTGTAATCATTTGAAACCTCTGCATGTCTTGACCCCAAGTATTCTCAAATTATCCCTCAGTTCCACCTAGCAATCCATTTCAGTGTTTCACTTTTAACAGCTTATTCCTTTTTGTCTGCTCAGAACTCTGACACTACCCTTTCCCTCTTTCCCCTCACCTCCTCTTTCATTCTCCTGTGCATCTTTGTGTCATAAACAAGGTGGGAGCCATCAGATGGGAACTTCACAGTTTTCTCACTGTCAAAGGTACAAACCTATCTATAGCCACTCACCTTGTAGCTTCCTACCCTTCTGGTAAAAGATTATCTTCTCACAGCTCTTCAAGCTTTTGGTCTTTTCTCTCTCTACTTCATAGAAGTTTCACACTTCTGGCTCCTCCCCCCACCTGTATTCATCTCTTTCTCCCAGTTCTGGTCTTGAAATCAACCTTTTAAACACGGTCAATCTCATGCTGGTGCTGGGACTTGAACTCAGGGACTTGTGTTCTCACTTGGATTTTTGCTCATGACTGGTACCATCTACTGGAGCCATGCCTCCAGTTATGTATTTTTTGCTGGTGCATTGGAGATAAGAGTCTGAAGGATTTGTGTATCCAGACTGGCTTTGAACTGTGGTTCTCAGACCTCAGCCTCCTGAGTAGTTAGGATTAGTTTGAACAACTGATGTTTGGCATTCAGAAATCTGCTGACCCTTCTCTTTACCCTCCATTCTCTCATGCATCCCACTTTTTCTCATGCATCCCACATCCTCATTCCTCACTTCACTCCTGCCCTCTCGTCCTTCTGCAATTTGTAACCATGTCTCCTGATGTAATGGATGTTTCAACCTGAGTCTTCTTGGTTCTCAGAAGCATTGGACTTTATTGATTTCCTGAACATATCCTCTCATTGGTTTCTGACATCACTGTACTGGCTTTCCTTCTGCCTCTCAGATTCTTTTTAAATGCCATTTCCTTCAGCTTCTCTCCTTCTAGAGCCCGTTAGTGGGATCTTATGTATCCTGTGCCTTAAACAATCAGGTATAGCTCCAGAATTTATCTCTGAATCCTTCCTTCAGTATATGTCTGGACACCTCCCCTGATCCCAAATATTCCAGGATTTAGCAAATTACTTTCATTAAAAGCCTCTGAGCCTTCTTAGTGGTTTCCCACAAACTAGAAACCTAAAAATCACCCATGGAGCTCCCTTTGTGACTCCCTCTCCCAAATTCAATCCTTCACTCTGCCCTGTGTGATTTGTACCTTACCTCCAACAGCACAGTCATCTGGCTGTCACTTGGCTCCCTGCATTTTCACCTTGTATGCCAAAGTGGCATTCAGACTGCTGTGCCCTCTCCTTCCCCCCCCCCAGTGATTTCCTGTTCTTTTTTAGTTTCTGATGTGACCTGCACAGTCCTACATGGTCTGGCCTCCACAGGACCCCCCCAGTACCACCTGTGCTTTCCTGAGTTCACCTCATGTCTCTTATTTTTAATCTCAGATATACATGTCCTCTACCACTATCCTCACATCTGACATACTTTCACAAGTATTGATTTCCTGTTCTCTATACTTCTTCCACTCATCTTCACCTTCCAACCATTAGAACTTTTACTCATTTTTCATATGCCCAAGGCAGTGTGTCTAAAGAGCATAGACTTGGACCTGGAGTGCTTAGTACAAATTTTAGCTCCACCACGCACCAGACTGGACAAGTTATTTAATCTTTCTTCAGTGGTTCTGTTTTCTTCATCTGTAAAATGGTAACAATATATTACTTATGCTACAGGGTTGTTTTAAGGAGTGTGTGTATGTGTAAGGGAGCGAATGTACACATAGTGCCTAGCATCTGGTTAGCACTATAGAAATATCTGTTGTTATCACTGTGACTTATCATAGGATTTATCACAATGTTTGGTGATTATCAAAAGTATTAATTTGCTATTCAAACATGATGGTAATCTGATTTGTTCTCAGAACTCCACGTTGCACCCATGACTGATCACCTCCCACCGCTCCCATCCCCGGGCCTTTACTGATTCTCAGGAATACTTCATCCCTGACATAATCTAAAGTGCAGGACCAAAGCTGGGCACTGTTGGCTCACTCCTGTCATCCCAGCTACTCAAGAGGCTGAGATCTGAGGATCATAGTTCAAAGCCAGCTCAGGCAGGAAAGTGTGTGAGATGCTTATCTCCAATTAACCACCAGAAAACCAGAGGTGGCAGTGTGGCTCAAGTGGTAGAGCACTAGCCTTGAGCTGAAGGGCTGAAGGATAGCAACCTAGGCCCAGTGTTAAAGTCCCATGACCGACAAAAAAAAAGGGAAAGGAAAGGTCAGGTCTGGGATGATACCTCTGCTAGAAAATGCCAACTGAAACATAAATTCCAAACAGGACATTTTGGATAATAAATCCCCAATAGGACCATACAATGCATTTCCAAAGAAGAGTCTAACAACTCTTTCCTGGTCGCTTCTTCCAACCCAATCATTTTGTCTATCCGAAGACCCTTTATGGAGGACTTACATCTCCCCTCTTGTCCCAATCTTCTTATGTATCTAAAGATGGAATATGAAGGATTGACCACCTCCCTACTGCCTCAGGCACATATGTACACCATGCAAAGCCCAGGTATGTGTGGACTTGATGTGCAGGCAGGGCAGTCTGACCCCAGGCTGGCTTCAACATTCCACTATGAGCTGATTGGAAGTCCCCACCTCTCTCAGTCCTAATAGCCTTTGGATAACCTCTATGATAATCTCTGCCCCCTGGCTCAGAGCCCATAAAAGCCCACTTCCAACCCCACATCTTTGTAGCCTCCATCCCTGCCAGAAGGTTGGTTTCTCCTTACTGATTCTCAGTAAGTAGTCCTAGCCAGTCGAGATGAAGAGTCCAACCTGTTCCTATTCTTTTATCTATTTTTCTGAACAAAAAATACAAATTATGCTGGAAAATTAGGATTAATATTTAATATGATGACTTAAGCAGTGCGTTGCCTAAATAAAGAGATGTAAATGTATATGAATGTTGGGAAAGTACATTAACTTGATACCTCTCGGAACATATAATATTTTTTATGAAGCAATGAAATTTTATATATAGTTGGGTGATATAAGGCTGAGTAACAGAATGAATTATAACATCATCCCAATCTTCATATTTATTGGAGATACCGTAGCATTCATAAAAGACAAAGTGATTGTGTGATCTCTCTGAGAGATGGCAATCTCCATGAAGGAATGTTTTCTTTTTACTGACAATCACAGTTGCTCTTCTTCTTTTTGATGTTCCTTCCTTAGAGGAATGTGAATTGTTCCTTGTCCTATGTGTTCTAATATGTGAGGATAACTGTCACAACTTGTATTTGGTTATAAAAATAACATTTCTGATATATTACTGTGTGCCAACATCTGCTCTTTATAGAACTTCTGTGTATTAATTCACTGAACTCTGGACTTCTCTGAGCAGTTAACTGTTAACTTTCTCACATAGAAGCACACGGGTTAAAAAGAACCTATCAGTAATTACACAGCCATTAATTGAGTCTAACAGTGCATCAGACAGAGAATGATAATAATGGCTAATTGGCATTCAGATGACCATCCTATTTGGGACTTCCCTTAGCAGGGCACAGGTAGCTCAGGAGTATAATTCTAGCTCCTCAGGAGGCTGAGAACTGAAAATTGAGGTTTAAAGCCAGCCCAGGCAGGAAAAGTCCATGAGATGCTTATCTTCAAATAACCACCAGAATTGAAAGTGGCAATGTGGTTCAAATTGGCAGAGCACTAGTTTTGAGCAAAAATCTCAGGGACAGTGCCCAGCCCCTTAACTCAAGCCCCACAATGTACACACACACACACACAGAGAGAGAGAGAGAGAGAGAGAGGGAGAGAGAGAGAGAGAGAGAGAGAGAGAGAGAACTTCTCGTAAAAGAGAAGATATCAGTTCTGTCAGCTTGAGGATTGCCAGAAGGATCACTGATGATTTTCCTGAATAGATTGATGGAACAACTACCCTATTCCTTCCCTTCATAAAAAGGAAATTTTGAGGATATCTTTGCTTGCTTGCTAGCTTGTACCAGGGTTTGAACTCAAGGACTCTGCTTGCTTGCTTTTCACTCTACCACTTAAGTCATACCTCCCACCTAGCTTTGTTTTTGACATTCATGGGGCTTGACCTCTGGGCCTGGGCTCTGTCCCTGAGCTCCTCAAGTCACAGTGAGTGCTCTACAACTTGAGCCACAACGCCACTTCCAGTTTTCAAGTGGTTAATTGGAGATGAGTCTAACAGACTTTCCTGCCTGGGCTGGCTTTGAACCATGATCCTCAGATGTCAGCCTCCTGAGAAACTAGGATTATAAGTATGAAGCACCAGCGTCCGGTCCAGCCTAGCTTTTTCTGGTTATTTGGGAAATAGAATCTTTCAGACTTGTTATTCACAAGAGCTCAATTCTCCTATATAGGACTGTAGTCATCAGCCCCCATGGCCTAGCTGAGTAAATATTAATGCAAGATACCCATCTTCTATTGCACTTTGTTTCCACGTATTTGTATAAACAGTGAAGATTTTGCACATTTGTGTGTTAGGTTAAATTTGATTGCCTCAGTCATGCCTGGTTAGTAAGTTTTACTTAGTTCTAGGGCCCAATTTCTTTGTTTAACTGTATTTTTTTCTATATTCAGGGAGAAAGGTACCTCAGTGGAAATGTGGATGTATGGACTGCTGTTTTAGGTATTCCCTTGGAATATTTCAACTCTTTGTCTAAGCCCCATTGGCCCCTTACTCCTTAAATCTCAAGGTAGTACAAAGGTGAAGGCTTTAGAGATACAATGCAGCAGCCTTGTGGTACCCTAGAGTCCCCGCAGAGTCACTGCACAGACCTCTGATGGATCTATGTGGGCTGGGTATGAGGGCCTTCCCAGGACTCACATTTGGAAGTCCCACTCCCCTTCTTGGGACCAGAAGCAACAGGTGCCACATATAATTTGTACTTTCTAATATTTTCCTTCAGTGATATAAACAGTACCTGATCATAGAAATACTATGTTTTATTACAACAACATACATAACCTATCTTATTTCAACCTTTAAAACCATTGTAATATTTTGTATACAGTTGGTATTCTTTCTGTAATTCCTTATTTTTTTACTTTTGAATGTAACGAATGTAATATTTTTGTGTGTATTTTACTATCTTAGTATAATTTCATTTGCACTACTTACATGCAACATTTTTTAAATTCTGAGATTTAATACTGTGTTTTTGGGTAACAATTTTATTGTCCTTTATTTCAGTTTGACAATATGGCCTTATAAATACAAACAATAAAATCCATTCTTGCTAGTATCAAGTTCGATGTCCTTTGGAAACTGTAGACTCAGGATATAACATTTTGCATACACTATGTGTATCACCTTGTTTGCAACTGCTCCTTAAAATTAGTAGTTCAGATGGCAATCTTTTCATCTGGTACACTGGGCCCACTGGGCATGCTGGGGCCTCTGGTGAAGTAAGAGCCTATCTGCAGCCTGCCCACCTTCTGTAATTCCAGGGGTGTGTGGGAGAAGACATGCTGGGAGGTTAGGGCAGTGAACCTGTGGCTGCCACAGCACAGAGCCAGCTGCAGTTGCTGGAAGCTCTACCTGGGCATGGGCATGCATGGCAAGGTACCACGGAAACTCTCTAGCACCTGACTGCAGGCCCAGGGCCTGAATGACCCTGCCCAGGGATCACACCCATGCATTGTGTGATTGGGCCAACTGAACTGAAGGCATTCTCCAGATCTGCTTGTACATATTTAGCCTTCTTGGAGCAGGGGATGACTCTGCTGTACTGTGAGAAGTAAGACAAGTGTAGAAGTGGTATCTCTAACTTTTGTACCCAGACTATTTTGGAAAAGGCAAAAAGTGCTATGTCAAGGGCAGCATGTGAGAACTAGACCAGACAGAGTTTTATTTTTGTCACCCTCCCCTGGAGGTTGCAAACGACTAAGTCATGTAAATGTGTAATGCCACATTCTTCATTCTGGACAATTTCTTCAGGTTGTTTGATGCTTGACTTTTTTTTTTAATTTCTTTTTGTCAGTTGTGGGGATTGAATTTTAGGCCTGAGTGTTAACAAGTTCCTGAGCACCTCAGATCAAGGGGAACACTCTACCAGTTGAGCCACAGCAACACTTCTTCTTTTTTGGTGGTTAACTGGAGGTAAGAGTCTCACAGACTTTCCTGCGAGGATTTGCTTTGGACCGTGAATTTTAAAATTTTATTTTAATATATTTCTGCTAATTTCAGGAGACTTGGGTCTCCTTCCTCTTTTATTTTCTCCAGTATCTTTTCTTGTTTTGGAACAAATGTCATGGACTGTCCATCCATTCAAATCTAAGCTTATTTCATTAATTTAATAGAAAAGGAATCCAGCCTGCCTGCATCTCAGAACAGCTTTGCAGATAATATTAATCTGATAATTCACACCAGTGAATTTTCTAAATCATTTTGATAAATTTTTGTAAACCATTCACTAAAGAGGTCCAAAAAGGCAAAAATAAATAATAATGTTTTATTTTTAACAAGGTTTAAAAAAACTAGTAATTCAACAAAACACATTCTGTTCTTCCAAGCTTCCATGGTGATGAAGCCCTTAACACTGACCACCTCATTTCAAACCTGTAGCTTTATTCAATTTTACTGTTCTAGCTTTCATTTTGGTACTAGTATCAGTAAATTCCTTGTAGTATTTGACAGTGAAATTTCAGTTGTTGATAGCTCAATTCATATTGACCATGGTAGACTCATGGGTTACCTATCATAGAGCATAAAATATTGAATAGCATTAATTATATGCAACTATTCCATAACTTAATATAACTATCACATATGTGCATCTTCATATAATTTTTAAAATGCAAAACAGTTACATATCTATGTCATAAAATAATTCAGATCACTAGCATAAGAGACTAAGCTAAACCTATTGCATCATCCCCAACATTCTTGGTAAAATTTTCTTTTCTCATTAAATTTTACCGTAGGGCCTTCTTTTCCTAGCAAGAAGTTATACGTTTATGACCCTACATTTTATTCACCTCTGTATAACCTCTTTCCTTTCCACCTCCTTTAGTCACTTATGTTGAATATCTGAGGAATAACTTGTCCCAATGTGCCTACAAGAGGACAGCAGTACCCATGTCGACTGGTTGTGCCCACTCTGTCCTTGTGTTTTAGGTAATGGGGTATCAGTCAGGGGTGTCAGGGATCAAGTGGCTGGAACCATGGTACTATGAATTATGGGTAGTAGAACAGAATAGCAGAGACTATGATACCAGACAAAGAAGAAATGTGACTATAATCATTGTGTTGCAATGGCCAGGTGTAGGAAGTATGCCTGGAGTTCACTGCTCCTGCTGCACTGATCCCAGGGTAGCTGGGGAGGTTCCATCTCTGGATCAGGACCAGGCTTTGTGGACAAGACCAGTGGGACATCTGGGGACCTGTGCGGTGGATGCCTTGTGCAGGATGGGAACTTCCTTAGCATAGCCTAGGTTTCTCCACGGAAAGTCGCATTCACTCCTGTGCCTCTCCTGTCTTCAGGATTCCTGCTGTCCTCTTGCCTCCTGCCATGTCAACTACAGGTGTCAACTTCTTCACACCGCTGAGAGGCCATCCCAGAGATGCTCACAGGGTTTCCCACACCAGTTCACCATGCATGCAGGGCTCTGGGGTGCCATCCTCCAGGCAAAGCATACCCCCATTTCAGCTTGGCCACACCTGTGTAGGTGACCACGAACTGAATTCTTACACAGGAAGCCAGGGGCAGACAAGGCCATCCTACAGTCAAAGGCATCCTTTCCCTCCTTCTGCTCAGGTGTGTTGAGGTTGTGGAGCCAACCACAACATCACATTTGATTAACTAAAAGGAAGGGGAAAAAAGCTTCATTGTCCTAGATACAACTGCCCTGTGGTTCTCTGTGTACATGAGGGGTGTGTGTGAGTGTGTGCCTGTGTGTCTGTGTCTGTGTGCATCTGTGTCGTTTGAGAGTGTCAGACATAGCTGAGGTTTGGGGTAAAACACTTTTTCCCTTCAGCATTGAGTTTGGTATCTAGTGGTTTTCCTCGCCACCAAATTCTGAGTCAGTGTTCTAAAGTTGTCCTTCTTTATGCATTTCTCTTTTGATCTTCTTGATGTTCAGATTCCTATGGTCTGCTTGTGAACTTCACCATTAGCTTGTTGAAGTTGTGCCTTTTTAAAAAAGCTTATGATGCCCTTTGATCATTTTAAATGCAGTTTTACTGTGTTAGTGCGTTTTACTTAGCACAACTCTTGGAGCCTCGGCTGTGTCTGTTAATTCTGAGATTAGCTTAGGGCTAATATGAGAAACTATCTATCTTTGTAGAGAAAGAAGTTCAGCATCTTTATTGAAATAATTGCCTGGTTGTAAAAAATGTGTTATAAATGTACAATCAGTTGATTTTAGTAAATTGCGCACCAATGTAGTGATTTTTGTTTATTAATGTGAGTAGTTGGAATAGAAAGAACCCACAAATTTTAAAAGTTAAAAATTGATCAAATAACAAAAAAGAAAGACACTGATTAGGAATGAAGCACGAATATAAAAGTTTAATAAATATTTGAAATTCTTATCCACAAAAAATATATATCAAAAATCGTTTAGCTTCCATCTTACACATCAGAATAGTTATCACAACTCAAACAAATAAAAACAAATGTTGGAGAAGTTGAAATAAATTAGGAACTATATTTAGTTGTGTGGCATTATAAACTAGTGCAACCCATATGGAGCTCAGAATGGAAGTTTACACAATGCCAGAAAAGACATATTTTACTGACCTTTATAGCAATTTGGATACATATTGAAGGAATATGATTCAACATGAATGTCCATATTCATGACAGGAGTATTCATAGCAACCAAGCTCTGCAGTCAACCTAGGTGCACCAGAAAGAGGGAATAAAGAAAATGTGATATTCATAGCTATAAACATATACTGGGATATAAGAGAAGTGAATGCTTCTCCTCTTTGATTTAAAAATATTTTATATAACTTGTGGAGGAGATGGGGAAAAACCAGTTGTTTAAGGATACAGGTGGACCTGTTGCAACAATGACAAGTACAAGTTGTCATGTCCAAAATGAGCTTTACAACGTCGGTGCGGGGGGGGGGGGGGGGGAGAGGGAAGGGAGGGGTTGGGGGGGGGGGGGGGGAGGTTGGGAAGGGATGTGAAGGGTAAACAAAGGAGGAGGCTGAATGCTTGGTAAGAAATGTACGCATTATCCTGCCCATGTAATTGTAACTCCTCTGTACAGTATGTTCACAAACAAAATTAAATTAAAAAAAATATTTTTGGATATACACCTATTACTAATTTCACTAGGTTTTATGGCATTGTGTTTTTGCTTTTGTGAGGAACTTCCATAATGATTTTCAGAGCAGTTACAACAGGTTAAAGGTATCCCATAATATGTGGATTGTAGACCGAAATTTAAATATATCAGTGAACACATACAGCACCATCATATATAGTTTATAATTATAAGCAATTTTAAGAAGGAAACAATTGGGGAAAAATACAATGTTAGATGCTTAATAACAAATTATCTTGAAAAGTTGAATAAAGAGGTATAAAATTAGATTCATCAAAAGTTGTTACATGATAGAAGATGGATGAAGTATAGAAAAACAGATTCATTTGCATGGTCAATTCGACTGAAGTATATGCATATTTGTTGTACACTGATGAAACATTCAAAAACATAAAATATACATACAATATTTATGACAAGATAGAACAGGATCTGTCTTGAGTATATGTAATAGCAAGAATTCACTGGAGGATCAAAAATGTGAAGGAGAGAATAATGCCAAAATAGTTTATGTGATTCAGTGAAGATGCACAATGAATCTGTGTTTGGGAAAGGAGGAAAGAACATGAAGAAAATATATGAGGTGTTGTCAAGATATATTTTACACATATACAGAGATGGAAAAATAGGAAAAATGTGCAATCAATTAGTGCTAATTTAACAAAATATTTTGTTCAACTTTTAAAAATGAAACTATAAAAATAACACTTAATATTACCAAATAAATATGCCATGGAAGAAAATGTACCATGGACAGATTTTCCCCAAAATTTGTTTTATTTGTTAACAAACGGATTAAAATATAATGTAATTATATCTGAAGATGTTAACACTTTCAAATGTCATTGCTAGAACCAGCAAAGGAAAGTCACAGAGAAGTAGAGAGTAAGAACAACCTGGGCGGTGGATGAAGGTACTCAGTAGAACTCTGAGGGTGAAGAATGTGCTCTCTTTTTCTCATCAACATAGAGCTAGGACACCTACATTTTGACAGAACACTTGTACTAAGAGCAATGAAGTTACTAATTTAGGCAGTAATTCATTATTTTTATTCCCTAATATTATGATGTAACATTGCTTCTTTCAGGCATTCAACTACTTATCCTGATCCTAGGCTGGAATACTGTAGGCTCTTCTTTTGTGTCTCTTGCATTTGAGGTAGAATAGGCCTAGGCTCAGCTCATGCCAAGAAGTAGATGCATTCTGAGAAGCTCAGATTTTTACTAAAGATCAATCATATTGAAAAAAAAAGTAACTGAATTAATGGCACCCTTGTATACTTGCATCTTCACTAACAGACAACTTCCTGGGTGCTCATTGTGTACTTTCAATTCTTTGGTAGCAAGCAACATTCTAGGAGACTTTCCTGGCCACAATTTTTGAGGTTTCCACTGAAAATTGAACTTACTAGAATCTCAAAAGTTTCAGTTTTGGGGGGCTGGATACTGGTGACTCATACCTACAATCCTACCTAGTCAGGAGGCTGAGATTTGAGGATGGAGGTTATAAGCTAGCCTGAGAAGAAATTCTATGAGATTTCTCTCTAGTTACCCAACAAAAAACCAGAAGTGATACTCTGTACCAAAGTGGTAGAGGTCTAGCCTTGAACCAAAGAGTTAAGGGACAGTATTCAGTCCCTGAGTTCATGCCCTGTGACCAACAAAATGTAAGTTTCATTTTTCTACTTTGGTTTCCTATTCTAACACACTATGTGCTTTATCTGTAAGTCTTACTTAAGGTTCCTGTTTCTCACTCAAGTAGATATTTTGCCTGTCAACAATAACCAAGTCTACAAAGTCTACCTAGAGTACAATCAGCAAGTTTACAACAAATATTTATTAAGTGTGGATGTGCAGACCTTAGACTAATTCTTACTTTAAAGAAACTATGTTGGCCTTCCTTCCACTTGAACAATTGTGTGGAAAATAGATGCAACTCTGGATTTCTTTGGTTCTTTCCAGAATCTATTTTCTCCAGATTGTTTTTCCATTGATACAGAAAAGTTCCAAATTGTGGCTACTCTTATTTATTGTATTGCTAGTTTTAATCGTGGGAAAATAGATTAAAGGTATTTCAAACTTCATATGTGTGAAAAATGTTCATTCATTATCTAAATTCAAAAAACATAAATTACTAAAGGCACTGTTTGTTTGGTAGAAAGAAGAGAATTCATATCAGAGATAGTCTTGCATGTAGGAGTCTTGGAGGATCTGACTATCTACTGGTCTGACTGTGAGTAGTAGGTTGCCATGATGGGTCTTTTCAACACTTCTTGTTTGGCAGTAGAGGCCTGGTGAAACAAACACATTTGTCTCTAACTGACTCTCTTTCAGGAAGTCCAAGGCTGATATTGATTGTGTAAGATAAGAATTGTCCTCCTATCATTTCCTTCTAAGTAATATTTGGGATTTTGGAACTTTTAGCAGCTTATATGTAACATTCTCCTGCGGAGTGATTTAAGAGTGAAACTTCAGTATCTGTATCCAAACAAACAGTTCCTTATACTTTACAGTATAAGATAAATAACAATGGTTTTCTTAGCAAATCTAGATAAATTATGTATCTTTAGCATTATGATAAGAGTGTTTCAAAGTTTACAGATCACTTTTTTCAAAAGAAAATCAAAGTAATCAGAATATTGACATTTTGAAATGTATATTAGGAATCATGTATATTTCCAAAGGCAATGTAGCCCACAAGACATTTCCAGTTTCTTATTTTGTCATGTACGTTATTTAATTTTATTTTTTGTCCAAATTAAAGCTTACTATATATTACTTGTGCTACAAAAAATGGAGCACAAATTTAATTCTTTTCTTTGTTTTTACGTATTTGCACTTATCATGAGCTTGTGTGCAAAGAGGTTTCAATTACACAAGTTTTTTTTTTTTTTTTAGTAAAATGAATCTTGATTGTGTTCCTTTCATCTACCCTATCTTTCCCAACCCTAACCATCCTCCAACTTACCTGGCTCCATTTTTACATATGAATCATTAATATAATAATTGTATTTGCCATCCCTTCCTCTTTTCATTAATCTGCGTTCTCTTTCCTTAAACCTCTTCCCCAGCTGAACATGATTTCCCTTTCTGCTATTTTCTTGAACTCTTCATTCTTGGTTAGTTATTCAGAGAGCCACCATCACTGTAATACTCCCAAGAGCATACCGAATATTGGGTTTTTAAATTTAATTTTAATTTCAATTTGTACATAGGAATTGACATTTAATAAGTGAGTACATGAGTACACTGGATCTTGACCAATGCCACCTCTTTCATAATTTTCCCCCATGCTCTCACTACCAACTTTTCCTCAATTTCTTCGTTTGGTAGGATATCCATTAAGTTAGATCATTGCAATTCTCCTCACTTTGTTGCCTCATGTATCTATTTCTCCCCACCTTGATCCCAGCCCTACCTCTAAGTATTGGATTCCTGGTGTGTATTTTGTTGGAATGTTAGTTAACTAGTCTAAGTAATTACATTATTTGAATTCTTCTCTTAACCAACCATATTTCAGTTCATATCTAGTTGTAAACTTGGATTCCACCCTAAAGTGTGCATATTGTATTGATCCAGATCATGTCTACCTTACT
The DNA here is from genome assembly GCF_000151885.1 of Dipodomys ordii. NCBI lineage: Eukaryota > Metazoa > Chordata > Mammalia > Rodentia > Heteromyidae > Dipodomys > Dipodomys ordii. The sequence goes on from NW_012267455.1 coordinate 1,022,433, forward strand.
AAATATCTGAAAACATATCTCCCTGGGTTTGATTTTCTTTGCTTACTTCACTTAACATGATTTTCCACAATTTCTTTCCTTTCTTTGCAAATGATGCATTATCATTCTTTTTAATGGATAAGTAAAGTCCCACTGTGCATGTAAATGTGTATGTATATATGCAAATATAGAAATATATACACATATATACATATTTATATGCATAGAGCGATAATATTTTCCTAAACTACCTGTCTACTGATTGAAATAGTCCATATCTAAATGTGATTTCTTGTACTATTATGGTTTTGCTTTCAAGGTTTTTGGAAACAACTTAGTATCATTTGCATAATCCTGTGCATACAGTCTATTCTATAACAAACATCCTTCTATTAATATCCTAATCTGTTGGCTTACGTTTCTTTTTATGTTGGCTCCTATAAATCACAGGGGTTCATAACTGTATTTGATTCTGTTTTTAAGAGCAAGACGAAATGCTTGCTTGTATATAGTTGACACATGCAAATGATTTATTATATAATTATATATAAATACATATACATATATAAGTTACATATTGACACACATATATGTATATGTATATGTACATATAGTATACATAGAGTATCTGTGTGCTAGTACTAGGACTTAAATTCGGGGCCTAGGTTTTTCTACTCTTCTTTTTGTTCAGGCTTGCAATCTTCTATTTGAACCACAGCTCCACTTTTAGCTTTTTGGTTCTTAGTTGAAGATAAGTGTATCATGGTTCATTTTACCTCGTCTGTGAGTACCATGGTCCATTTTACCTTGTCTCTCTTGAAACTATCAGCCTCAGCTTTCAGCCTTCTAAATAAGTTTAAAGGCAATCACCACTAAAATCAACCCTATTCTAATTGAATTAAAAAATAAATTTAAAGAACTATAACTTGTAGTATTTTTAAATAAATGTCTTCTCATTTAAACTAAAATACATTGCTCAATTTTTTTTCTTTTTCCAACTCACCTACCAAGAAAGAAAAGAAAAAATTCTAAAGGAAAAAAAACAAACTAAAGAACCTCTGAATTTAACAATTCTCAAGCCTGCTATCCACAGTTTCTTTGCTGGAAAATAGAAGAGGATGATGTTGTCTACAAGCAAAGCAGGAGAAAATGCTCTTCACTGAAGTTGCTGAAAGGCTGATAAGGATGAGGACAAGCAACTTCATCCAGGAAGTATCACAAAGTGTTAGCTGCGGTAGGCTGACTCTAGTGTATAAATGTAGCCTATCTTAGAGGATCTTCATAATGATGTGGAGAATAATTAAAGGTGAATATGTGATTAGAGAGGTGTGATTTCTTGAAGATGAATGTTTATATTGTAGTTTGTATACTGTTGAAAATGAGACAGTTAAGATAGGGATGTTTATGTAATTTTTCTGCTTGTAAGACAAGGAATTAGACTAGCAATACCTTTGAAAATTGATAGTAAAGTAAGGGTGCTTATAATTTCTATTGCAACATAAAGTTTTACCCAATAAGTATTTTTTATTCTGAATTAGTTTATAAATGAAATATTATAATATTATCGATCACTCAATAATAATGACAAGAACAAGTCAAGGACAATCACAGCTACTTAGTAGGTAGAGATCTGAAGATAGCTGTTTGAAGCTAGCCCAAACAAAATAACTCTGAGACTCATACAGACAATTAGCCAAGAAAAAAGTATGAAGTTGTGCTGGGGTTCAAGTTGTAAACTTCTAGCCCTGAGCAAAATTGCTCAGGCCATAGTTCAAACCTCACTACTGGTGTTGTTGAAATGGATTTATTAATCCTTAAATAATTACTCCAATTACTTCCACAAACAGTGGAAGCTGTACGATGTTCATTCAGCTATTTCTTTAGAAATTAAACCGATCTTCATTTGATACAAAAAATTATTTGATACAAAGTCATTACCCATACCCTTTTCATTTAAAAATATTTATATTCTGTTGCAATTTTATTGCCACTATAACCATAATGTAGAAGATAATGTGAATTCATCTGCTCCATAGTTCTTAAAAGGTAATGAATGTGACATTTACAGAATATCCTCAGATATTCCTGGTGGAAAACTGGATTTGAATTATGGGTCGGCAACTGGTCAGTCTTAGGTACTTGGGAAACTTGCTTGGCCTTGTTGGCTAGTTCTTTTTTAGTGAAATATTGAATTCCTTTCCTAAATTGCAGAACTGTCATGAGCACTAAAACTACTCTAGTGCAGGTGCAGTGCGTGGAATGGTGCTTGGAATAGGTTCCAGATAAATCTGCTTCTCTCACCATGATCACAGCATCTTTTCTGAAGGCCTTCAGAAATATCTACCCAGTTGATGGTAATATCTGTGAAAATTTGTTTTTACTAAAAAAAAAGTTCTATTCTTAGAATGAAACAATGAAAGTAATTTTAGGGCTGTCCTGTGGCTTTTATTCTAAAGGAGTTTGCCTAAATTTCATTTACTATATAAATGGTACCAGTAGCATGTTTCTAGTCTGTGTACCATCTGGAATACAATTGTAACTTAGTTCATAATCTTTGTTACCAGAATAAAAAATACAAGTGTCATTTCAATAACAAGACAATTATATGTTAATACTTTCCTGAAATATATTTCTGATTTCTTTTAGACCCATAAATGACAGCTCAGAACAGGGAAAGAGTATTGTAAGAAATAATAAAAAAATATTATAATGGTGTGCTTTATGGCAAAGTGTAATATGTAACTAAATCGATGGTACGTTAATTTGCTCTTTTTGCTATTCTCTCTCCCTTCTTTGTAGAAAGGTTCCCACTCTGAAGTGACAAATGATCTAGACCTTTCAAGCATTGTCTCAGTGACAGAAGTGATGGGATTAAGGATATGTGCTGCCATGACTGCCTTTAAGGAAGTTCATAATAAAGCAATACTAACACATATAAGGCAACATTTGTGAGTGATGTGTATTCACTTCCTCACCTGCCGAAATTGAATTCATATGTCAAAACATCAAATTATTTACATTACAATATGTGCATTCAACTGGAATCCCTAACATCTCCACAAATCAAATGCAAACTAAAAGTTTGATTTCAAAAACCAACATCTAATGCAGTATCTGAAATACAAGAAGATACACAAAAAACATAAAGTAGTGAGATATTTCACACTGGCAAGAGCATTGATACCTGGATTTTAAACCAGGGCTTGAAAAGGTCAAATGTCACTAAATATGTGATTAAATTTCAGAATTGACCTTGGTCTCAACATTGGAGGTACAATTCAAAGGTAGCTAAGTTGCTGCAGTATTGTGGCTTGATACAGTGTGACCCTGTCTGATAATGGTAAAGCACAGAGTAGAAGCTAAGTCAGTAAAATGTATAATAGGAAAGATTCTCCACTGAGAAAAATTGCAGGGGTGATCCTCACTCTTGTGTTGAGAATGTACAGGCCATCTCGTTTTACTTTAGGCTCTAGCATATTTCTGATCTGAAGACAATTATAACACATTTGTGTGTAATGAGTGTGAGCAGTGAGTAATGTAGGTGTGTATTACTATAATACACATAAAAACCTTAGAGGTATGGGATGACAAGAGCCTCACACTTCATTCTATATTGTTGAGTTTCATGGAGAAATATTCATAATTAGGTAATTCCGACTAATCTAAGTCTGATTCAGGCAACTGATATAAGACTTTAGGGTCATCCACTCGTGTCATGTGGTTTGTGACCTATGAAATAAATCATATTATTTCACAATGTATATATGCTTGTGAAAATTTATGCAATACCGCATACCAAATATACAAAAGGGACAACTATCCATCTCTTATATTAGCAGAAATAAAGATACTCCAGAAATGTGCTTCCTTGCTAGTGTATCACAGGATGACTGCTTTAGTGTCTTTCCAGATGCTCATGTAATTTTATGTATCTTCTTTGGGAAAAAGTGTACCAACAGTTTGTTTAGAGGTGTTCATATCAGTACTGTTGAGGATCTTCTTTGGAAAAAGAAAAGTTGGGAAAGTGTGTTTCCACAGTTTGTTTTGAGGTGTTCTGAATATCAGTACTGTCACTAACTGCAACAATAGAACAGCAAAGATGATGGGATACCTGGACAAAGAACTGAGAGGGATAGGAAAGGAGACATCAGGGGACCAGAAGGCTCAATGTTCTGGATCCCCAAATCCTTCTTAATATGCTTTATATTCATTTTAATACAGGGTTGTGGTCAGTGGTTACAGGTATGTGCACAAACTATGGCATCAATCTAGTCATTATCATGAAGTATTGTTTGTATACATCGTGACAGTTAACTCCCTTACGGTTAGGGTGCAGAAGGGAGCAATAATCATATCAACCATAACACAGACAACAATATTATCTCCAAGGTCTTAATCTTTTGGTGTCCTAACAGCTCTAACTTAAATAAATTTAAGGCAGAAAATTATGTGCCTGTAATCACTTGACTGTTTGCCCTTTCCAGGGCATAGATTTCAGCCTTCTGAATGTTATTTGAGATGGCTTTTCTATCTCTTATCCCTTTCCAGGTCTCATGACTCAACTGTAGAAATAATCACCTGTATGCTTACAGATGTATCATTTTGAAAATGATATTTTTTCTAGAATAGATTCACTTTATAAACTTAATGTTCCCTTGCTCTCCCTCTGCCTCTCTCCCTCTTCCTTTCCTTTCCTTCTCTCTCTCCTTCCCCTCTCTCTCTATTCTCTCTCATAATGAGAGACTCCAAGCCTCAAACTCTCTCTCTCTCTCTCTCTCTCTGTGTGTGTGTGTGTGTTGTAATGAAATTAGACTCCAAGCCTCAAACTCTTGCTTGGTTTTTTCACTCATGACTGAGGCTATACTACTTGAGCCAAGGTTTCACTCTGCCTTTGACTGCACTAGCGAACATAAATGTCTCATGGATTACTACTGCAAAAAGCGGTGAACCTTCATATTTCAATCTTAGCCTCCTGTTTATATAAGAATATTGATGGGATACTGGCATCCACCTCTATTATCAAGTATTTTTGTTTTGTTTTGTTTCTTGAGGTTGTTTTTTGTCCATTCAAAATCTGTAAGGAAAACAAATTTTTCATAAACAGGGCTCTTCAAATAAAATATATATTGCTGAAAGATTACCTTAATTATGTTATTCTTCTGCATGACTTTTATTACTTGGCATGTACATTATGCAATTTGATTTCTTGAATTCTATTGTTTCACACAGTCTAGTTATCTATCTATCTATCTATATATGATTTTCCTTGTCTTGGTTTATAATGTGTTAGTTGTTTCAAAACAGTTTATTAAAGTTTAACTCTGTACTACTGATGCAAGACTTTTATGATTATTCAATATCCTTCTTGTGGCACCGTGTGAGTACCAGGTAGTTTCCTGTAATCACTCCACATGTTTTAGAAGTCACTGCCAGACAGTTTTCTGAACTCATATGAGTTCATTGGTATGCCAAATATGCAAGGGCATCCTTTGTAATTCTCCTTGGATTTTCATTGTTGTAAGTCCTGTGATGGTCATGTTGATTTTCTCCCCTGTTGCTTTCATCATTGTATCTTGGGAACTACTGATATTTACTATTTTCTTCACTCCATTCTCCATGTGACTTGGCCTGTATACCTCTCACAGCAGAGGGCCAGATATTGGGAATATTTAATTTATTCTTTATTTCAGACATGTATCTTTACTTTCTAGCAATACATTCATTGAATTCTTTCTGTAAATTCTAATGCCTTGAAAATGATTACTGCATTTTCATGGCTTTGTTATTTGGTATTAGGGAAGTACATAGGTCAGTAACTGTAACTTAGGAAAAAGAAGACTGCAATCATGCCTCCGTAGATGTTGTTCATTGGATAATGTTTACATCATGGTCTGCCTGCCTGATTCCTTTACATGATTTTTCAATGCAGACCTTTCTTCTGGAAAATATTTGTGGGCCTCATGAAGATCAATTCCTAGTGTAAGCAGTCATTAATTTTATTCCATAAAAATTATTTTACGGTACGCTCTGAGTTTCTTCAGGGTCTGAATAGTAGTGCTTCACATTCTTGGATACGTTTTAATTATTGATGCATCCAATGATAATTGCTCAAGTCACCATTTGGATGATCAAAAAGAAAACCATACTGCAATCTCACCATATGACAATTTTCAAGTTTTAAATTCTTTTTGTTAAAGTTAATGCTGGAAGATTGAACATTCTGTATATTTTATATTTTGTTATGTATTTAGTTTTAGTTTAGGTTCCAATATAGAAGCATAGAGTTAAATAATTACTATTTACTTGGTTTTAGTATTTCTAAAATATTCAGAGGAAAAATTCTATTAATTCACAATTTGAGGAAAATAGAGCTTCCATTATGACTAAAGGAGACAGATTATAGTTTTTGTGTTCCAAAGGTGGTGATGGGGAATCAAGTCCAGTGCTTCATATGTCTTAATCTACTTTGTTCCTCTGAGCCTGATGTGATCTGTGGTTTTATAGAAAAAGTTCACTAGGAAAAAATTACTTGGTTAGTTTATCCAGTACCTCTCTCATACATAAAAGTAATTTAATTCTACACTGCCAGAAAATGGTAGTTTTACGTTGCATTTATTAGTAGTAACTATGATTTTCTAGACCTTCTCCTCACTGTCAATGTCTTGCCTGTTTCCTATCCTCCCCTCCCAGGAAACTTGACTTGATCCACTGGAAACGCCCTTGCAGTCAGCTTCTTCCTTAGAAAGCCCACCTTTATAGAAAGCTAACCTACTCTCTGGTAGCCCATCTATAAATTCTCAAAGCCCTGACTGCAACCAGACCCCTTCCTGAAAACCCTGCTCTGCTACATGGAAATCCCTCTTCCAATCCACCCCTTCCTGGAAGCCTGTTCGGCACTATCAGAAACCAGTCCACATCCCTATCTCCTCGCTTTATGTACTGCCTTGCTTCACCAAGAATCCCTCCATTATCGACTAGATACATCCCCCCTAACTACCCTAGCCCCTTCCATTCTGGCCCCTCCCATATAATTGTCCCTCCAAGCCCCTCCTTTGATTTCACACCCTGCCCTCAACCGGCCTTCCCCCTAGAGTTCTTCCCAGTTGCATCGGAAACCACGCCTATTAACTAGCCTACTTCTCAATGCCCAGTACTGGACCTACCTCCTCCCACAAATTCCATCATGCTACTCCAAAAACCCTCCACCTCCCTATACCTGCCCTTGAAACTCCGCCTTGCTAAACCAGAAGTTTCTAGCAGAGCTCGCCACCTTCCTGGAAAGTTCCTCCAGCTCCACCACATGCCTCTCCACCTCCCACATCCAGTCCCTCTACCCCTGCCTTGCTCCCCAGATAAACCGCCTCTGGGGCTCCTCCCTCAGATCCACACTCTGCTCTATCAGATGTCCTGCCTATAATTATTCTGTACCCTTTCAGCCCTTCCACTCCTTCCCAAAGCCCCATCTCCAGCTTGCCCCAATGCTTCAAGCCCTGCCCTGCTCCACCAGAAAACACCCATCACCCTATCCCATCTCTCAACACCCATATTGCTCCACCTGAAACCACTGTACCAGTTGGATTCTCTCTGGAATCCTCACCAGCCTCAACTGGTCCCTTCTTTTAATGTTGCCTTGCCCTACTGGAAACCCAGCCACATTAGGCTTGGTATTGCCTTGCAATACCGAAATCCCCACCTAACTGTACTCCCTGTCTGGAAGTTGTGGCTGGGTTTACTGAAAACCTTGTCTTAACTAGTCTAATCCATTGGATTCTCTCCCTGTTCACACAAATCCCGGTCCTAAAAAGGCTTGTCAACTGCTACCACATCCTGCTCCCTAGAAACATCACTTCCACCTTACCACATGCCTCAAAGTCCTACCATGCTGTACCAGAAACCCCGCCCCTTACTAGCTCACTCCTTCCTAGCACCGCTCTTCCCTCTCAAAGCCACACCCCCAAAAAGCCTCTCACTGATAGCTCTGCCTTCCTCCACCAGAAACACAGCCTTCTGTCAGCCTCTTCCCTCAATTCCCCATCCTGCTCCACGGGAAACCCCACCCTGCCTATCCCGTGGAGGGCCACAGTGCTCCATCAGAAACCCTCCTCCCCTATAGCCTTGTTCTTCCATTTCAAAGACCTGTCTGCAAAAATCAAGCTCCCCTGTTGCCTGCCTTCTTACTCTGAAAACCAGGCCACCTATCAGCCTTCTTCCTAAAGCCCTACCCTGTTCCCCTGGAAACCCCACCCCTAACAAGTCTAGTCTTTCCTGTCCCCTCCCTACTGTCTCATAGCCCTACCCTTACTGGCCTCTACCCTCAAAGCCCTGCCCAGTTCCACCACAGAGCCTTTGTAAATAATAGCTTCTCCAGCGAACCTGACTGGGCTCCACCAGGATCCACACACAACCTCATCCAGGAAGGTCACCTAGTAACTGTTTTATTCCAAATGTTATATTGGTCATAGAATTCACACTAATCATTAGGATAAAATAGCAGTGTTGCAAACAGGAAACATAAAAATGAGATAGCTATTAGATGTCTAAGTCTAGTTTAGGGTTTATTTAGGCTTCACACAAAATGTTTCTGCCAAATAAATAAATGATGGCATAATAGCTAAAATGATTAGTGTCATTACTAACATCTAACACATGCTGAGATTTTTATTTATACCTCTCTTTCTCCCTTTCTTTTTTCCCAACCTCTTATTTTCCTCCCTCCCTCCTTTCTTTTTTTCTAAAGTCTTGCTTGGCTTACAGTTCTGTGATTATCATTTATTGATTGATTTATTTTTTGCTTATGTGGTGCTGAGGAATCGAACCCAGGGCCTCAGGCATGCAAGGCAAGCGCTCTACCACTGAGCCACCTTCCCAGCCCCCTCCCTCCTTTCTTTTCTTTCTTTTTCTTCGTTCTTTTTCCTTTCCTTCTTTAGCAAATGACTATGAATTTAGATATTTTGTTTGCTAAACAACATTCCTTTTTTGATTTACTTTGCTCATAGTTTATCAGTTTTGCTGAGGGCCAAACAGAGTCTAAATTCCTCACCTCTGTCTGCCGATTGGAGGGATCAGAAGTGCATTCTAACATGCCTGGCTTTCGATGTAGAGATCTTATTACTTTCCTTGCTGACTGATTCTGAACTGTGATCATCTCAACATTCTATCTCTTCAGTTAATGATGTGAACTCCAGTAGCGTGCCCTCACTATAAATTGTCTAAATGAGTGATTGAAAGCAATTTGATTTTAATCTCTTTTTGCCAGTCCTATGGCTTGAACTTTGGAACTTCCTGTCGCTAGGATGCTTTGGCTCAAGGCACTTGTGCGACAGTGACATTTCTTGTTTTTTTATGTGATTATTTGGGAACAAGACACTCACAGACTTTCCTGCTCAGGCTGGGTTTGATTCATTATGCTCAGGTCTCAGCATCCCAAATAATGAGAGTTACAGATGTAAGGCACTTTTACATGCCTACAACTTGAGTTTAATCACTGGCATAATTATTAAAATAGGTTTGTTGCTGTTAAAATATAGGGTAAGTAAGTTTGAAAATATAGTTTCACTAATCAGATATTTTGGAAAGTAATTTGTTTCTCATTACAAATATCTCTACCAGATTTAAGGAGTTACTTTTGCTGTTTGTCATTTTGTATGTAATTTTTGAAAATAAACTTTATTTTTTGCAAATGGGATAAAAGACTTTGAATGGCCTGATATGCTATCTCACATTTATGATCACTATTTGTCAGAAGTCAGAGATCTACAGCATCATAATGTGAACATAGCCTCACGAAAAATATATGCATACCAATCTCAACAATAAGTGAAGCATGAACACTCATACCATTAATCTCAGCAACACAAGATGCATAGATACGAGTAACATGGTCCATGCATTGCCTACATAAAAGAGATTGAAAGATAACCTTAAAATACAAAAGACAAGAGGCATGTAAAGATTAGTAATAAAACTAAATGAATGTAAAATTAAATGCATGTTAAAAATGTAATATTCATTCATTTCAATTATGAATTTGATTTTATAACTGCATTTCTCCACCCTTTATGTGCTAATTAATGTGCCTTTCAGCACTTGATTCCACCCTCACATATGAGTACTCAATTCTGGGTGCTTATTTTGTTGTGCTGTGAGTTAGCTTTTCTAAAACATTACATCTTTTAAGTTCTACTAGAAGTTAAAAAAGATAATTTAGTTCTTACATTTGTGTACACCAAGTGTACACAATTGTATATTATATATTTATAGATTAACTATATCTTTCTCATTTGAGTGTAAACATGTATTCTTAGTTTCCCTTGGCTTAATTTACTTCACTTAACCTGGTTTTTAAGAGGTCTTACCATTTCTTTAAAATGATGGAATGTCATACTTTCTAATGGATGGGTATAATTCCATTGTGCATATACACCAACTTTTCCTGATTTATTATTCAACTGAGTGAAAAAGACTAAATCTCATTTCTTGTATTTAGTGTGGTTGATCCCTCAATGATGTAGCATTTAAGTTTGCATAGTTTTTGCATTTCTGTGTTTCCATGTGTTTTATGTTGTGGTTTTGTTTTTATTCTTTACGCCCCTTCTGAGGTTGGCATTCAGGGCCTTGCACACTTCCTTAACGTTTTTCATTCAAAGTCTGCATTCTACCGCTTGAACCACAACTCTGTTTGAGGCTTTTAGCTGATGAATTGCAGGTGAGAGCCTTGTGATCTTTCATCCAGGCTTGCTTCACAATTCAATTCTGAATAGCTAGGATTATATGCAATTGTAAGCAGCACCTGGGAGATTCTCTATGTTTTATGCTTTTGTTGTCAATATGCTGGGAAACAACTTGACCTTATTTACCTAATATTATGCATACAATCTTTTCTCTAATAAAAAGAACTTTTGTCTCAAATGGCAGGGGGCAGTGGAAAGGGTAACACGGGGGAGGGGGAATGGGAAGGGAAGGAAAGTGGAAACAAAGGAGGAGGCAGCAGTGCTTGATAAGAAATATACTCATTACATTGCCCATGTAATTGTAACCCCTCTGTACGGTATTTTCACAATAAAACAAAGAATTATTGGTAGAATTTGAAAATATATTTGAGTAATAAATAGAATAGAAAAATATTAAGTTCACTATTTTTTATCACTACATATCTTTTTGTCTAAGTATAAATCCCAGACTTAAGCTAAGGGCCTAGAATAAGCAAAATGGGTTCTAGAGCTTAGATTATTTCTTTCCACAGAAGATGACAGCAGCAGAAAGAAAACTGGTCCACAAGCTGCAGAAGGAAGAGAGAGTTTAATGTCTCCTTAATTCTTAGGTTTCAATGCTCAATGAGGAACCCTCAGTACAGAGGACAGGTTAAGGACCTAACAGTTCCTGTGCTGTTCTTCATAGGAAGCAGACTCCAGTCTCCCTTCATGCCTGAGTGATTATCTTGGCTGTGTTCTGAGAGGGGCCAGGAAGGCTTTGTCATGGTCAGTGGAGATTCAGAATTGCTCTCTAAGACAATGACATAGAGGAAAGTGGTTAAAGGCCTCGGTCAGGGTTTTGTCAGGTTTAGGTGATTTGTTACAGGCATTAATGCCTTCTGACTAACAATGTAAATATATTATCAGGTTCCAGGACAAAAATTTATCATGACATGTGTTAGCTTGCACCATTTCCTAATGAAAGCCAACAAAATATAATGCCCTCTGGGCATATTCTCATCAATCTTTTTAGTTAAAAAGTTATAAAATCAGAAGTTCATGATGAGGAAAAACCCCAGATAAAAACAAAATTTCAGGGGCATCTACAAAAAATGTAGTTCTCTACATATTAAATGTGACAAATTAAAACTTAATGAATCTGCGCAAGTTAAATTGATTTCTATTTTTTTCTAATATTGCAACTTTCTTTTACATTTCAGCTACATAATAAAAAGAAGGTAGGCCAAGCACTACCAGTGGCTCACATCTAGCTGTAACTCTATCTATTTAGAAGGATGAGACCTAAAGAAAGTGGATTGAAGTTACCCCAGGTAGGAAAATCTGTGAAAATTCTATCTCCAATTAACAGTTCAAAATCCAGAAGTGGAAATTTGGTTTAAGTTGTAGAGTGTCAGCCTTGAGTAAAAAATGCTAAAGGTCAGCTCTTTGAGTTCAAATCCCAGTATAGACACACACACACACACACACACACACACAAACACACATACACACACACACAACATATCTCAAAAATAACCAGTGACAAGGAAACAGAAACAAGATAATAATTTTCTTTATTTTCTTTCATTTTCACCTCCTCCTTTGTTTCCCCTTCCCATACCTTTCCCCCCTCTCACTAAGCCTCCCTTCTGGCCAAAGTTGTAAAGTTCCTTTTCGACATAACGATTTGTACATCTCATTGTTGCAATGAGCCCACCTGTATCCCTATTTTAACGATTGTGTTTTTTCTCCTTCCCCTCCACAAATTATACCAAAATCAAATACAGTGAAAGCAGGGGTTATACCGTGGGGGAGGGACATACAAAACAACAAAGAAATCATCTTATGTTAGAAACAATTGCATGAAAGCAAAAACATTTGAACCTTATCTTGGGATTCATTTCACCTAACATCAACTTATCTGACCTTTTTTGCTTGTCTCAGACATATTTGTCAGATTTTTCATTTATCTCTCTTTGAGAATGTAAAGGGACTTAGAAATGGAGGCACAAAAGATAACATATGCAGCAGTGGTACTCAGTTGAGACTATGTTGAAAGTGAACTATGAAACTGGTTGGTAGGGAAGGAGAGGAAAACTGGAAGAGACAAAAGGAAAGGGTGACATTGTCCACAAAGAAATGCACTCATGGAAATAGAGCTGTGCCTCAAGATTATTGCCATTCTTCCGCAAAAGTGCTCAGTGACAGTGCCCAGGCCCTTGGTTCAAGCCTCATGACTGACTATAATAAAAAGAATGACAAAAGAAATGTAGTCATTACCACACTTATGTAACAAAACCTTCTACATCACAATAATAATAAATTAATAATAATGAGGAAGTTAATAAAAACAAACCAGTGAGACAGAAAAACTGAGAAAGCAAGGGATGGGCTGATATTTCCAAAAATAAATATACTCATACCTAAATTATATGACTATAACCTCTGTGTAACTCACCTTTGTAATAATAATACAAAAAATAAAACAGAAATAAAGTGCTGGAGGCATAACTCAAATGGAAGATTTGACTAATATGTATGTGATATCAAGTTCAAACCCCATTATCAATTTCCCCTTCAAAAATGGTTCTTCTCTTCACTTTTATTTCCCTAGCTTATTAGAGGGGGTGCAAACATTTAAAGAGTGAGGAATAAGTCATACATACAGGAGAAATTTAATCTATCAGGCAGAGAACAGTACCTGTAAAGAGCAGTACTTGCTAGAATACATGTTGACTAGAACACATGCTGATGCCATGTTTTCTGAAATAAAAAAAAAACTAGGTGAATTTGAATACAGGCTGCACTGTACACTAGCTAGGGATTGAAAGTTAACTACAGTCTCTGGACTCAAATTCTTCATAGGTAAAGTGAGAATAACAATACTTATTTCACAGGATTATGGGACCTGGATGTCATCACACATGAAGCAGGTTGTGTCTTAGGTATGTGTGCAAAACTCAAACACTGCTGGAGAAGGGAATATAAACTGGATAATATTTACCATATTATTTAACAGTAATACAGCAACTACTACAGGCTCACACTTGTAATCCTACTTACAAAAGAGACTGAGACCTGACGATCTAGGTTCTAAGTCAGCCTGGACAGAAAGTGGATGATACTCATGTCCAATGACTTCTACATTGAGCCACTTTCCAAGCCCTAGTATTGCTTATAGACAGCTCTTGTATCATATAGAATGAATCCTATGTCCATATATATTCTGTGATTCTGAGCATGACATTAACCATTGGTTTTATTCATACTCAACAGGAATGAAAACTTCATTCTAATTAGTTTAATACAATCTTTAAGTTATTTTAAATGAATGTTGAAAGAAAATCCTACTGTTTTATTAAACATCCCAAAGCTATTTACAAATTCAATATGGTACCTATCAATATTCCAACCTCATTCTTCAATGAAATAGAAGAGGCAATCCAAAAATTCATATGGATCAATAAAAGACACTGAATAGCAAAAACGATCCTTAACAGAAAGAACAGAGCTGGAGGAATATCAATACCAAATTTCATACAAGCCACAGTCATCAAAAGAGCTTGGTACTGGAACAAGAACAGACCTGAAGACCATGGAATAGAATTGAAAACCCAGAAATGAACCCACAGACCTATAACCTTCTAAATTTACCATAAGAGAGCTAAAAAATAGAATGGAGGAAAGACAGCCTCTTCAGTAAATGGTGCTGAAAAAATTGGTTAATCACTTGTAGAAATCGAAAGCTAGATCCATATATATCACGCTGCACCAGAATCAACTCCAAATGAATCAAAGACCTGGGAGTCAAAGCAGACACTCTGAAAACATTAGAGGATGGAATAGGAGAAATCCAAGTCTCCTTGGCACAGGCCAAAATTTTCATAAAAGGGACCCAGAAACAAAACAAATCGAAGAAAGGATGGACGAATGGGTTTTCATGAAATTGCAGATCTTCTGCATGGCAAAGGACATAGCTAGCAAGATCAATAGATAACCCACAGATTGGGAGAAGATCTTCACTACCCATACAACGGACAAGGGTCTCATATCTAAAATATACCTGTAATACAAAAAATTCAATCCCCAACAACAAATCCTCAAAGAAACAACTGCCCAATAAATAAGTGGGCTAAAGACTTAAAGAATAACTTCTCTGAAGAGGAAAGAAGGATGGTCAGTAGACGCATGAAGAAATGTTCAACCTCCCTAGCCATAAAAGAAATGCAAATCAAAACAACATTGAGATACCACCTCACCCCAGTTAAAATGGCTATAATCAAGAACTCTAATAACAACAGATGCTGGAGGAGATGTGGACAGAGGAACCTTACTGCATTTTTGATGGGAGTCTAAACTTGTTCACCACTTTGGAAAGTAGTATAGAGGATCCTCAAAAGACTCCACATAGGGCTCCCCTGTGACCCAGCAATCCCACTTTTGGGCATTTATCTGAATTATTACAAACAAGACCATATTAAAGCTACTAGCAAAAGTGTGTTTATTGCAGCATTAATTACCATAGCTAAGATATGGAACCAACCCAGATGCCCTCAGTAAATGCATGTTCCTGGTAAATGTTTATTGTTTTTTTTTTGTTGTTTGTATGTTTTTGCGTCCGGTCATGGGGACTGAACTCTGTGACTGTGCGCTGTCCCTCAGCTCTTCTCCTCAAGGCTATCGCTTTACCACTTTAACCATAGTGCCACTTCAGGCTTGTTTTTCTTTTTGCTTATGTGGTGCTGAGGAATCGAACCCAGGGCCTCGTGCATGCAAGGCAAGCACTTGACTACTAAGCTACCTTCCCAGACCCCTTCCTTGTAAATGTTTTATCCGAAGTTTTATATTTGTCGTAGATGTCATACTAATTAACAAGGCAAATAAACAGTATTAGGCAAAGGATTTTAAAATATGGTAGCAGATATTAGATTTGTTAGCCTGGTTTGGGGTTATGCTACTAGCACATATATGTTGTGTTGAAAGTTGCTGCCTTACACGGCAAATAATTATTCACATTATCAGCTTGGTAAGGTATTATAAGGTATAGTTATATTTCTAGACAATTTTGTGTACATGTGAATAATAGCCTTAAAATCATACTTCTTCCCCAATTTTTCCCTTTTTATTTTTTGTCAGTCATGGATCTTGAACTCTGGGCTTTGGCGCTGTCCCTGAGCTCTTCAGATCAAGTCTAGTGCTTTACCACTTGAGCCACATTGCCATTTCAGGTTTTATGGTGGTTAATTGGAGGTAAGAGTCTCACTAATTTTTTACCAGGGTCAGTTTTGATCCACCATCCTCAGATCTTAGCCTCCTGAGTACCTAGGATTACAGTCATGGGCCATTGGCGCCCAGCTAAAATGTTACTTATTTTAAATTCTGTGATTTAGTTTAATAAGGAGCATGAATGTGTAGAAAGGTAACATTCAAAACATCTCTCTAAATAATTTGAGTTCCATTTTCATAATCCTTATATTGTTGGGTAATAACAGAAGCTCCCAAAGTAACAGACTGACCCTTCATTTTCCCCATCCCATAAAGTACTCTTGAAAGAGAATGAGTGAGATCTACAGATATAAGTCTAAGAGAGAATATATAATTGAAAGAATAAAAAATTGATGACACAGGAAGGCACAATCTGCCTTTCATTTTCTAAAGAAAGGAATTTCATAAAATTATTTTTAATGGCAGGGACTTTCATCTGAAAAACAAAAAAAATATCATAATATGTTGAAAAGGATCACCAACTATGTTAAGTGTGTTTAGCATTGAAGACTTTAAGAAATGAATTGATTCCGGTAAAATAATTCTTTGGGAAAACTATCTGTTTATTAAATTTATTCATTGTAAATTTAATTTTTCTTTACATGTCACTAGATATAAATATTTATATATGTATGTAAACATGCATGTATATATGTATATACATATATACATATGTATATATGCATGTGTATATATCAGCAGGATCTGTCCAGTGAACTGCATGTTTAGGCAATTTCCTCATGGCAAGTTCATCAGAAGAATGGACTTCTACAAACCTCCACACAGCTGCAACACTACTGCACATGCAAACTTAAGTGTTCACCAGTATAAGCCAGACCTCTGTTTTATTCAATTTTTGTATATAGAGTGTTATAATTTCATTTCGGCCTGACACAAAACGTGCCTGTCCCTAGAGATCAATGATGGCATTTATTACTACAATAATGTAGTGCAAATCTTTATATTGAACACGTACTCATTATGAGTTTTTCTTTCTGTCCTTTTCTTATTTTAACTTTCGGAAGTTGATTTGCATTTTGATATGTTTTCCAGACAGGTACTCCACCACTGGAGCCACTTCCTCAATCCTTTCTCATTTAAATTACTTTACTCCTAGAGTAGCAATTTTTGCACCTATCCCAGAAAGCAGGGATTATGATTGCATTCCAATATCCCTAGCTAGTAAGGTGATATGGGCGATACTTTCCTTCCTAGACGGATTCTGAACTGAGATGTTCTCAATTTATACTTCTTTACTTATTCTTGTGAGCTCCAGTTCTGCCTACTTCTAGAATGTATGACACAAATAAGTAATTCACGGCGATTTGAGTTAATCACTGGCATAAATGCTAATATAGGTGATTTTACATTAAAATATAGGGTACGTTTGAAAGTACAATTACTGTAGTCGGATATCTTGATTAATAATTTTGTTTCACATTAAAAACACCTCTTAACCAGAATTAAAGAATTACTTTTGCTGTTTGTCAACTTGTATTTCATTCGGGAAAATAAACTATGTCTTGCATTTAGGATAAAGGACTTTGAATGGTCTGGTGTGCTGGCTCATATCTATAGTCACTGTCAGAAATCAGAAATAAATAGATCACAATTTGAACATAGCCTAACCAAAAATTTAGGAAGTCTCAATCTCTACAAACAAGTAGATCATGGTGAAACATGCCATTAATCTCAGCAACACAAGAGGTTAAGTCTCTGCCCAGAAAGCAAGACTGAAAAAGAAAGAAAGAAGGAAAGAAAGAAAGAAAAAAGATAGAAAGAGAAAGAAAGAGAGAGAGAAAGAACAAAAGAAAGAAAGAAAAAAGATAAAAAAGAAAGATAAAAAGAAAGAAAAGAAGAAAGAAAAAGAAATTATTGAGAATGAATGGTTTGGATTCAGGAGTCACGTGGCAAAGGTAGTATCTGTGTTTGGTAATAGGTCTGCCTGCAGCCATTGAGGCTCTCCCTACATCTTGGCTAACTTTTCACAATTTATCTGTGTTACCTAGGTATCTGGCCCAACTGGAGGCAGCCACATTCCTCTCCTGCTAGGTCACAAAATGGGATGCCTCTTGTCACACCTCCCATGTGACCAGAGGAGGGTTCCACGCCCTGAGTTCATACCCAGATTCAGTGTGGCCACACTTTTCCCCCACCTGGCCACAACTCATCTGGTCCCTAGCCTATATAAGTCCTGGCATGAGGTTGGGTCATCTCTTTTTCTGACCATGTCTCTCCACCATGCATGGGAAGGGCAGCTGTTTGGTAAACCAAATACATTACCTGACTGAATACACTATGGTATTCTCTTCATCCAATACCTAATGAAACGTATCTAATTAATATACCTGACACTTAGGAGTTTCTAGTTATGAATCTGTGGATATTTCTTCCCGTGGATAATTTTGTGACATATGTGACTTCAGTATCTACAAAGAATATGTGCTCACTCATTATTTAACAGTATAATTCTACCTGGAAATCTGTAGTTAACCTTAATCTTTAATTAACCTTAAAGTCTATATTGTTTGCTTTGTTTTGTTTTTTGCTTAAAGTCATAGAAGAGTTGGTGGGACAATCTGAAAGGATCTCTGGCTTCATATTTTTTCATCACGCTGGGAAATACAACCTGTGTGCCACCAACTCAGATGATGGGACTCTCAAATTCTGGAAAGCAGATGCACCTTATCATGTACCATGGCTTTTTGATTTCTTATTTTTTTTAATGAAATTGTTACTAAGGTGTGTACAGTGAGGTGACTATTTCACAATTCATGTAATGTGTACATTTGTCTTGTAGACAATGCCATCCTTTCCTGAGATTTCTCCCAGTTTCTGTTTTTTGTTGTTGTTGATGATTGTTTTTGTTTATGTGCATGACCTTCAACTTGAACTCAGGGCTTGAGTGCTGCCCCTGAGTTTTTGTAATCCAGGCTACTCTACCTCGTGAGCCCAAGCTCCCTTGATGGCTTTTTGGTTGTTAATTGGAGAGAAGAGTCTCACAAACTTTCTCATTGCAGCTGGCTTTGAATTGTGATCATCAGCCTCCTGAGTAGCTAGGATTAGGCCTGAGTCCCCAGTGTCCAGCTACTAAAGTGTTGGTTTCATGCTTCCTGTTGTGTCACAATTTTCCTCAACTCTTGGCACCAATACTACACATTGCCTGGTTCAAATCTGAATTGGTGGAACATGTTTGTATTTTGAGAAAGGCAAGAATAGGAAATTATGGGCCATAGGTACATATAAGATAAACAAAATAATTTGGTACATGGCATACAGACATGTAAGTTTATTGCCAGTTGACTGTTTCTTGTCTGTCTTTATTGTTAATTCTGAATGGCCTGTGAATGATGTTATACGTATCCAAATGGGCATTGGCAGAGATGTTTTCTCATCCTGTTCTTAAAACAAAACAAAAACCAACCAAAAATTAGTAGATATGAGTCCAGCAATTTCCTCTAATTAGAGACCAATCGGTCCTAGTTTCTGAAAAAGTGTCCTTTATTGAAGTGTTGCTACTGTTACAACTACAAATATAATGAAATCTGTAGTTGTCTGTAGAATTGTATACCACAGGTGTCATTTTATTAATTCACAATGAATTAAGATATTTAAATGTTTATTTATTTTTATTGGGGGTGGAGCTTGTACTCATGGCCTGGGCACTCTCACTGAGATTCTCTGCTCAAATTAGTTAGCACTCTACCACTTGAATCACAGAGCCTCTTCTCATTTTTGAGTTGTTAATTGTAGATAATAGTCTTGTGGGGACTTTTCTTACTGGGCTGGCTTTGAACAGCAATCCTCAGATCTCAGCCTCATCAGTATCTGGGATAATAGGCATGAGCCACTGGCACCTGGCTTCAAATTGTCATTTTTAAATCATGAACTGCTTAGTGCCTCTGGCTCACATATATAATCCTACCAATATTTAGGATTATGGGTATGAGAAACAACACTACCTGTGTGTTGTTTATTATGGTTTGTATTGGCATGATTTAATATTGTTTATTTCTGATTCTACAATGCTCTTATGTTTATTTTCCCCAAGGTGGGGTTCATAGGTGCTATCCAATTTTGAACCTTTGGTTGAGATGAAGCCATGTGGAAATTCTTGCCTACAATGGCATGAAATTGAAATCCTCCTGCTGTCAGCCTCCCCATGGACCTGGATGATAGATGTATTCCATCACACATAGTCAGATTGAGGACCATTGCAGGTAAAACTACACTGATCTTGAGTTGATGTCCCAAATAGCTAGCTTTACAATCATATGCCTTCAAAAATCTGGTTGTATTCTGTTTCGCTTTGAAGTAGTGTTTGTACATTCTTAGGGAGTACAATAACATACTACTTGTTTAGTATATAGAATAATCAGATCAATATAAAAAATTAGCACGTTTGTCAACTAAAACATTGAATGCTAATGTACATTGGTAACCTCCTGACTCTGGTAGTTATTTTAGAATATACCATAAACATGAGTACATTGATAATATGTACTAGAGGGTTAGAAGTTGATAGAGAAAGGGACAAGCTTGACTATGTATAGTAAATATATATTTATGTATTGCTGCTCTGAAGAACACTATCATATATTCATATGACAATACCAGACAATAATTTTCCTGCAATGTAGAATTTTCCATTTCATAATCTGCCATCTTTTATCTTCTTTTCATTCTCCTTATAAATATGAAAGCTTTTCCTTGTCCTTTTAATGTTTTGACATTATTATAAGATGGGATTAAAAAATTTATAGGCTATTAAAATTATCTCATTTTGATTGATTTTGTGATGCTAAATCATTAAGACCACGTTTTCCTGAAAGTTATGCTAGGAGACTATATCACTAAATATTTTTCTAATTATATCTTATTATTATATTTTTATATAAGGTTTTACTGTCGCTGTTTTTTGATATAGAGTGTTGTGAAGCTGGACTGAAACTTGCTCCAGTAAAAATGCTTTATCACCCCACTGTCTCCTGTAAAAAAGATTTATTACCAGGTTCTGGAGGATCATAATTATAACTCTAGCTAATCAGGAGGCTGAGACATGAGATTAAATTCAGACAGCCTGCACAGGAAATTTTATGAGTCTCTCCTCTCCAGTTCAGTACAAAAAGCTTGTATTGGAACTGTGGCATAATTGGTAGAGAACTAGATTCAAGGGCAAGATGCTCGGGATTGTCATATACCCCTGAGTTCAAGCCCTAAAACACACATATACACACTCACAATTTAATGACACATCTAAACCTCCCTGAAAAAGAGCAGCAAGATAAACCCCAATCCAGTAGAC
>NW_012267455.1:1050345-1050885 GCF_000151885.1 Dipodomys ordii
TGATGAAAACTTTAAAATCTTGAAAAAGGAAATCAACACAGAACTTAAAAAATGGCAAAATCTCCCATGCTCCTGGATTGCAAAGATTAACATCATGAAAATGGCAATACTTCCCAAGGCTATCTACAAATTCAACACAATTCCTATCAAAATTCCAACCTCATTCTTCAAAGAAATAGAAGAGGCAATCCAAAAATTCATATGGAACAATAAAAGACCCCGAATAGCAAAAACGCTATTCAACGAAAAGAACACTGCTGGTGAAATATCAATACAAATTTCAACCTCTAATATAAAGCCATAGTAATCACAACAGCTTGGTATTGACATAAGAACAGTCCTCAGGACCAATGGAATAGAATTGAAAATCCAGAAATGAACCTACAGACATACAGCCATCTAATCTTCGATAAGGGAGCTAAAACAATATAATGGAAGAAAGACAACCTCTTCAGTAAATGGCGCTGGCAAAATTGGTTAACTACATGTAGAAAACTAAAACTTGATCCTTATATATCACCCTGCACCAGAATCAACTCC
>NW_012267455.1:1052190-1071030 GCF_000151885.1 Dipodomys ordii
GGGGAGGGGGAAGGGGGGGGAAGGAGAAGCATTGGGATTGGGGGGGAGGGGGGAGGCTGGGAAGGGATGTGAAGGGTAAACAAAGGAGGAGTCTGCAATTCTTGGTGAGAAATGTACGCATTATCCTGCCCATGTACTTGTAACCCCTCTGTTCACAAATTAAATCAAATTAAATTAAAAGAAAAATAAAAAAAGAAGAAGGCCCAGCTGATGCAAATGGGTGAACAGTTGCAAAGGGCCAGCAGCAAGGCAAGAGCGTTCAAGATGGATGGCAAGCTTAGCAACATCAAGGACTTTTATCTTCAAGAAAGCACACCTCTCTAATTACATATTCACCTTTGATTATTCTCCTCATCTCTATGAACGTCCTCTAAGATTGGCTACACTTATCCACGAAAGCCAGCCGACCACATCATACCATTTATGACATTTCCTGCATAAAGTTGCTTGTTCTCATTGTCATCAGCCTTTCAGCAGCTTCAGTGAAGAGCATGTTCTCCCACTTTGCCTGTAGTCAATAGCATCCTCTTCTATTTCCCGGCAAAGAAACTGTGGCTAGCAGGCTTGAGAATTGTTACATTCAGAGGTTCTTCAGTTTTGCATTTTTTTCTTTCATTTCTTGGTAGGTGAGTTTGAATAAGAAAAACAAATAAGCAATTTGTTTTAGTTTAAAGGAAAAAAATATTTATTTGAAAACACAAGTTATCATGATTTAAATTTATTCTTAATTTAAATATAATAGGGATGGTTTTAGTGCTGCATGCCTTTAAACCTATTTAGAAAGCTGAAAGCTGAGGATCATATTTTCAAGACAAAGTAAAATTTACCATGAGACTCTTATCTTCAGCTAAGAACCAAAATTTACAGGTGGAGCTGTGGCTCAAATGGAAGAATGCCAACCTTGAGCAAAAAGCAAAACCAAAGGAAACTAAGCCCTGAATTTAATTCCTACTACTAGCACAAAAATATGTATGTGTATATATATATATATATATATATATGCATATATTCATATATGTGTGTCATATCTATATAAATTGTATATGCATATGCATGTATATATAATTATATAATAAATTTTTAGCGAGTGTCAAGAATATGCAAGCGAACATTTAGTCTTGCTCTTAAAAACAGATTCATATGTAAATATGAACCCCTTTTATTTATAGGAGCCAACAAATATAGAAACGTAAACCACCAGACTAGAAATTGATAGAATGTATTTTGTTATAGAATAGAGTGTATGCACAAGATTAGGCAAATGATAGTAAGTCATTTCCCAAAACATTGAATGCAAAAGCGTAATAGTACAAGAAATCATATTTAGAAATGGACTATGCCACTCAATGGACAGGTAGATCAGGAAAATAAATCTGTGCATTTTCCCTTCTACATTTGATTCATATCCCCTCACTAAATTATCTATGATTGGTTCAGTTGCTGCCATAGTACCTCTCCGGTGGCCCCATTGTGATTCATTTTATTCTACTGAACCAGAAATGGAGGAGAGACGGACCACAGCACATTTGCTCATTTCTCAATGAGCAGTGATTGGCAGGGGAGTTTTAAAATGCTACCCATTTTCTTGGTTGCATAGTACCACCTTGGATTCCAGATTAAATCCTGATAAACAGATACAGAAGTTACATGTAGTTTATTGTGCCAGATTCACAGCTAAAGAGGCAGATGGAAAATTGGAAGGGTTTGGTGTGAAAGCCACAGGTTGATGCAAAGCAGAAATCAAAGGATGTGGAGTTGAAGTAAGCTACCTGTGAGGAAATGGAGAGACATTTGAAGGTGATGAGCACCTCGACAGAGAAGACAGAGCAGGTGCTCTTGAACATTTCAAATGAACTCCCAGAATGCCAGGGTAAGAAGTGAGAGCTTCCCAGAGCACTGCTGCTGAGCAGTCCTCAGATCCCTTGCTACCATGATAATTGACGTTGGAGAGAAGCAGTGAGATTTGTAAAAGGTGATTGAAGCTCACTATGTGGAGCCTGTTCTGCAGCATTGTGGAGTGGGGTCCATCAGGATGCTTAGGGCAAAGTTCCTATAGCTCGTGTCAAAGAATGCAATCTACTTGGAGTAGACATTTATGGATGGCACATGCCTCATACCAACATGCTGACAATGAGCTGGTAGCAGTAGTTCTCGAAAGATCTAAGAGCCAAAACCGGAGAGGGAATCCCTGAGCTCTACACCACAACAGTCTACCATGCCAATTGCTTCTATCCTAGTACTGGCTACCCAGTTTGCACACCCTTGTTACCCTGATTGTGCCACATCCTAATCCCTCACAATTTTTAGTCTTTCACTTTGTCTTTGGATTCTTGTCCCTGCTAAACTGTCTGGATACCTGTATTAGGTACCCCAATCCCTTCTAAACTCTTTCTGCAACCCAATATCCTGCCAATGGAACTCAGTGATGAGTCACAATTCCCCTTTCCTTGGTATCCTAATCTCTGCTACTCTGTTCTGCTACCCATAATTCATAACACCATGGTTCCAGCCACCTGATCCCTGACACCATTGTTGCTGATGCCCCCTTCCATAACCAAACAAGGGAAGTATGGGCACAGCCAGTTGAATTGGGTACTGCTGTCCTCTTGCAGACACATTGGGACAAGTTATTCCTCAGGTATTTAACATGAGGGCCTAACTGGAGGTGGAAATGAAAGAGGTTACTCAGAGGTGACTAAAATCTGGGGACAATGACATATCACTGGTTGCTAGGAAAAGAAGGGCCCAAAGTGAAAGTTAATGAAAAAAGAAAATTTTACAAAAAATATTGGAAATTATACAATAAGTTTAGCTTATTCTCTTCTAGTAGTGATCTGAATTATTTTTGACATAGATATATCACTGTTTTGCAGTTTAAAAATTATATGAAAATGCACATTTATGTGGTGCTTATATTGATTTATAGAATATTTGCATATAATCACGTTAATGATATCCAATATTTTATGCTCTATGATATTTTCATGAGTCTGCCTTTGTCAATATGAATTGAGCTTTCTATCAATAAATGGAATTTCATTGTCAAATATTAGAAGGAGATTACTGATGCTAGTACTGAAATGAAAGCTAGAACATGAAAATTGAATAAAGCTACATGTTTGAAGGGAGGGTCATTGGTATGTGCTATGATGAACCAGAAATTCTTCACCATGTAATCTGCGAAGAATAGAATGTGTTTTGTTGAATTTTACTGTTTTTAATCTTCTTAGAAAGCAGAATATTATCTTTATTCTTGCTTTGTGGAAACTCTTTAATGAATAGTTTACAAAAATTATCAATATCAATTTGAAAATTCACTGATGTGAGTTATCAGATTATCATTATACTCAAAGCTGTCTTGAGATGCAGGCAGTCTGGATTCCTTTTCTATGAAATTAATGGAATAATCTTACTTTGGGAGGGATGAACAGTCCTTGACACTTGTTCCAAAACAAGAAAAATACTGGAGAAAAAAAAAGAGTAAGGAGACCCAAGGCTGCTGAAATGAGCATATATCCCATTTGGACTTAAAAGGGTTTTTGTACAAACAATAAGAATTTCATCTTAATATTATATTCCAAAATGTAGGTGCTACGTGATACCGTTTAATGTAATATTTAATGCTCTTTGATTACTTGGAGACAAAGTTTTACAGAAAACCTTAAATTGCAAAAAAACTGCAATGCTCCAATAAACACCTAGAATAAATATAATTTAAAAATTCAGACGGATTGCGGGAAGATGGCAGCACACTCACAGGTAGTCCCACTAAGTGTCTCTTACCAAAAGAGCCACACTTTACATCAAGAGATCCACTCCAATCAAACTTTTAATACCTAAAGGCTTTTTCTACTACAAAAGGTCTATCCAGCAGGCAAACAAATACAAGGCAAAAGAGAAGCAATAAATGGGGCTCCTCCAGAGCAGCTGCATCACGTAACTCCACAGCATGCTGCCCTGGGACTTTCTGTATACTTTAAACGGAGGAACACCCAAAAGCTGAAGAAAGTGCTCAATACTAGACCCGCAGAAATTTAGGAGAGAATCTGGTGAAATGTTGGAAAATGCCCCACAAACCCGCCCTCCCCCCAGAGTGGCTACAAGGAAGGAGTGAATTAAGCAATACGACCACCATTACAATTGCCATAAATTGGCACCACAAGGTAAGCACCCAAATCAGCCCGTACCTGCAGCACTGACAGGAGCCCCGTGAGCCCCCCCAACTGCACAAGGCCCCCGGCAAACCACAGCTGCAGGCAATCAATTGCTATATGCTCTGCTGGCAACTGCCCTGCCGACTGTGCACTTTTCTGGGACTGGCTCTCTCCCTGCTGCCACCCTGCGCAGACCCCAGGCTCTCATAGTTGCTGCACCACCAAGCTGTTGCAGGCATCTCTGCTGACACACATAGTAGCCACAAGCCTAAACCGCCAAAGCTGCCCAACACCATATACCACCTCCCACCACATCTGCTGCAGACCAGCATGGACCGCCTCAGTCCATATTAGCCTGCTGCACCAAACTCCACCCAGTCCTCCCAGTGCCAGGAATCCCCACGCTGCAACAGAGGAGACCCTTCAGGATCAGCAGAGCCACCCTCCCACACACACACCTCGACCTGCTAATACCCAGACCCTCTGACTGAGAACCGGCCAACTCCATCTTACCCACCACAGCACAGGCTCTGTGGTCTAACACACTGCCAGCTACAGACCTTGTGTGTAACACAATGGGGTCCACTCCCTGGGGGTGGCAATTCGCTGAGGGATCCCAAAGCCCCCTGACACAATCCCCCTTCCAAAAGGGAAGGATCACATCAAAACAGAACACAGACAAAGCCTCTGTTCCTAAGGCTATTGTGGCTATCTTGGAAAGCCTGGGAACCCAACTCCAGGCCTATGATAGCAGTCTACAAACCTGAAACCCCCAAAACTCCCTGACAATGGGCCTGAAAGTGGGACTCTATATAGCAGGCACCCTCCTCCATCAAAAGACCATCTGCTTCCAACCAAGCCACAAGGAAAGTAGACTACAGCAAGGCATACAAGGTTCCACCTGGAAGCTGCTCTGAGGATAACAGGGAGAATAAAGCTCCCGCAAAGAACTCAAAAAACCCATTCTTTAGGATTTTATTCTTGGTGGGTTTTTTTGCTTTGTTAATTTTTATGTCTGATCATTTGTTGTTCATTTGTATTTCTAGGTGTAACTTATTTGTATTGTAATTTAGGATTTGCTATTTCACTTAAAGCTTCTATTTTTCATTATTATTTGGTTTCTTCTTCCACTTTCAAATTTTCTAATTTGTATTTTTTTCTTCTTTCTTTTCTTCTCACTCCCTCCTTCTCCTCTCTCTCCACGTTATACTATTACTCCATCAGAACTACTCTGTCTAGTTCTATACACAAAGTAAGGCCTCCATTTATGTATGTAAAAAATAATTACAGGAGTTAACTTAGATTAAGCAACTTTCCAATAATATCTAAATGATCTTTTTCTAATCTCAACAAGTCTCCCAAATACACTTATACATAAGTTATTTTTCTTATCTTCATCTTGATCTCTAAGCTACTCCCTACATAACCTTTTTTTGAATTCTTTTCAACCTCTTACACTCAGTAACAAGATATTTATTCTCCTACTACTACATATACCCCCAAGCTGTTCTTAGCCCTCTACTATCATTATACCCAAGTTCTCTTCAGAACTTAAGTTCATATCTCTCCAATCACACCCTTCACTTCCCTATCAGATCCAGCACATTGATCCCTAATGACTTATACCTGACCCAAGTACAGTTGGTTCTATATATGACTACAAAATTGATTCCATTTGACTACTTTCAGTACAAGGGGCCCCTCTTAACTCTAAGGAGCAGACTAATTAGCCAAATTTAGATTGTCTCAAAAGTTACATGTAATGTCGATGCCAAAGCCACAAGATTCCCTCCAAGCAAAGAAAAGGAGAGCTAAATAGGAAAACATCTATCCATAACTTTGAAACTCTAAGATCTACACAACTACATGACACCAGGTTGGCTCCTCTCATAAACGAGTGTCCTACTGTGGTACCAGGGTGGTTCTTTTCTCCAAATGAGTAGAACTAACTGAAGAAACACAAGAAAAATAGCCAATCAACAAACCCCAACACCGTCTTCACATAAGCAAGCAGTCCCAGAATTACCTAGAGGATAAAGTTAAAGATAGATTAAAAGTATGGCTGATAAACCTGCTGAATGAAAAATTGGACACCTTACATAGAGTTATCAGAATAAAATGAGGCCAACCAGAAGCTAATAGATGACTCCACAAATAAGAAGGTAGAGGAACTCCAGCAGAGGGAGAAAGAATCAAATGAAAATTTAGGAACCCAGATTAAAGAGTGGAAAGAGAAGTCGGATAACCAACTCCAGAAGGTAAGGCAATCTATTCAAGACTTGAAAGAGAACCTTAATAAAGAGCTGGGCACCATTAAGAAAGACCAGCAAGAAGAAACCGAGTTAAACACCAAAGTTAAAAGCCTTCAACATAGAATGGAAGAGACCGAAGAAAGAATATCGGTGGCTGAAGACAGTTTAGACTCCATAGAGAAACAAAACTAAGAAGCATGACAGATCACTGCAGGAAATACAGGATACATTCAGAGTGCCTAATCTGAGAATAATAGGAATACAAGAGGGCCTGCAGAGCAAAGCCAATGGATGAGGAAATGAATTTAGCAGAATCCTAGCAGAGAATTTCCCAAATATACAATAGGACAGGCCCATCCAGATACCAGAAGCTTTTAGTAACCCAAATATACCAGAACAGAAAGTTCATTCCACCAACACATTATAAGCTGTAAGAGCTCAATAGCCACAAAAGAAAGAATTCTTAAAGTTGCCAGGGAGAAGAGAACAATCACATGTAATGGAGACACAATCAGAATTACCTCAGACTTCTCAGCAGACACTATAAAAGCAAGGATAGCCTGGAAAGAGGTATGTCATGCCCTAAAGTCAAATAACTACCAACCAAGAATAATCTACCCAGCTAAGCTCTCATTCACAGCATTTCCACAAGGAAATTCTGAAGCAATATATTGCTACCAAATCAGCTCTTCAAAAAGGCCTCAAAGAACAGAATACAGGCAATGATGCAGTCCACAAACAGAGAAATATGTAATCACAAGAACAGCCAAGCCACAGATTTCCACCCCCCAAAATAAATAAAAAAGTAGGGAAAGACAAGCACTTCTCAGTCCTAACCCTCAATATTAATGGTCTTAACCCTACAATTAAGCGACATAGATTGTCCAGTTGGATAACAAGACAAGTTCCTTCTATCTTCTGTCTTCAAGAGACACACCTTGCCCACAAAAAATAAGGAGGAAGCTACAATGCTTGATAAGAAATGTACTCATTATCTTGCCCATGTAATTGTAACCCCTCTGTACAGAATTTTCACAAAAAAATTCATAAAAGTTAAAAAAAAACAAAAAATAAACATATTCTGAAAGTGAAAGGCTGGAATTAAAAAAAATATCAAACAAATGGACCCTATAAACAGGCAAGCCTTTAAATCCGAATATTAAATAAATAGACTTCAGGTTAAAATAAATGAGAAGTGATAAAGGTCACTACATACTAATTAAGGGATCTCTCCTTCAGGAGGATATTATGATTCTAAATATCTACTCACCAAATAACAGAGCACCGAAATTTAACCAAGAAAACATACTTTCAATCAAATCTCACATAGATCCAAAGATATTAATTGTTGGGGTATTTAACACACCACAATCCCCACTGGAGAGATCAACCCGGCAAAATCTCAACAGAGAAAACTTGGATCTTAAAATCTGCATAGATTAATGAAACTTAACAGTCATGTACCAAATATTTCACCTAGCAGCATCAGATTACACCTTCTTCTCAGAAGCACATGGGACATTCTCCAAAATAGTCCACATTCTAGGCCACAAAGCAAATCTGTCCAAATTCAGAAAGATTGAAATTATGCCCTGCACTCTCTCAGACCACAAGGGAATAAAATTTGAATTCAACACCAAAAATCCATCAAAGGAAATACTGTAACACATGGAGGCTGAACAACACATTGTTGAACGACTAGTGTGTCAAGGAAGAGATTAGAAAGGAAATGCAAATGTTCACGATATTTAACAAAAATAAACACAAATTACCAGCTCCTCTGGGACACAGAAAAGGCAGTAGTCAGAGGGAAGTTTATAGCTCTGAGTTCCTACATTAACATATTGGAGTGATCTGAAACTAACAATTTAATGAGGCACCTATAGCTCCTTGAAAAAGAACAACAAGCCAATTGTCAATCCAGTAGACATGAACATATAATTAAAATTAAATCCAAAGTAACTGAATTAGAGTAAAAAAACTATAGAAAGAAGTGACAAAACAGAGTGAGTTATTCAAAAAAATTAATAAAATTGACAGACCCTTTGCAAATATTATGAGCAAAAAGGAGTACACACCCAAATAAACAAACTCAGAAATGAGAATGGAAACATCACTACAGAAATGGCCAAGATACACAATATATTAACGGGATACTTCTCAAACCTTTATGATAGTAAGTTTGAAAATAAGAAATGTATGAACAAATTTCTAGCAAATATTGACGTGCCCAAACTATCTCAAGATGATTTAAACAATCATAACAGACCGATATCAAGCATCGAAATAGAAGCAACAATAAAAGACCTCGCACCAAAGAAAAGCCCCCGACTGAACAGAACTCACACCAATACTCCTCCATCTTTTCAATGAAATTGAAAGCAAAACTTCTCTACCACACTATTTTAATTAATTCAGCACAAAACCTCATCCCCAAACCAGGCAGGGACTCATAAAAAAGAGAACTACATACCCATTTCTTTGATGAACATTGATGCAAAACTTGTCAAAAAACGTGGCCAATCGACTTCAACAACTCATTAAAATAATTATACACCACAATCAAACAGGATTATTAAAGGGATGTAAAGATGTTTCAATATACACAAAACAATTAATAAAATCCACCACATCAACAAGAGCAAGGATAAGAACCATATATTATCCCAATAGATGCGGCAAAAGCTTTGACTAGATCCAATGACCTATGATGCTGGCTCTGGATAAATTAGGAATCCATGGAACATTCCTCAATATGATAAAGGATGTATATAACACACCTATATCCAGCATTAAACTTAATGGTGAAAAGTAAAACCATTTCCTCTAAATTCAGGAAAAAGACAAGGATGTCTATTCCCTCCTCTCTTCTTCAACCTAGTATTAGAATGCCTAGCTACAGCAATAAGACAAGATGCAGACGTAAAGGGGATCCAAATAGGTAAAAATGAAGTAAAACTCTCCCTCTTTGCAGATGACATGATTTTGTATTTAAACTTCATAATGTCAACTCTCAATTACTTGATCAGAAACTTTGGCAAAGTAGCAGGGTATAAAATTAACACTCAGAAATCAATAGCTTTCCTGTTTCCCAATAATGAGAGGAGCATGGCTGAAATTAGGAAAGCAAACCCTTTTTTAATATCCCCACAAAAAATAAAACACTTAGGGGTTAACTTAACAAAAGAGGTAGAGGACCTGTATGATGAAAACTTTAATAATCTGAAAAAGGAAAGTAAAGGAGAACTAAGAAAGTGGAAAAACCTTCCATGCTCCAGGATTGGGAGGATTAACATCGTGAAAATGGCTATACTACCATAGTTTATCTACAAATTCAATGTGATACCTATCAATATCTCAACTTCAGTCATCAATGAAATAGAAGAATTAATCCAAAAAATCATATGGAACAATAAAAGCCCAGAATAGCAAAAACAAGCCTTAGTTGAAAAAGCAGCACTGGAGGAATATCAATTCCAAATTTCAAAACTCTACTACAAAGCCATAGTAATCAAAACAGCTTAGTATTTGCACAAGAACTAACCTGAGGATCAAGGGGGTAAAACTGAAGACCCAGAAATGAACCCACAGACCTATAACCACTTAATCTTTCATGAGGGTGCTAAAGATATTGAATGGAAAGAAAAAAAACAGCGTTTTCAGTAAATGGTGTTGGCAAAATTGGGTAAATACATGTAGAAAACTAAATCTGTATATATCACCCTGCACCAGAATCAACTCCAATTGGATCAAAGACCTCGAAATAAAAACAGATTCCATAAAAACATTACAGAAAGGAATAGGAGAAACTCTAGGGCTCCTAGGCACAGGCCGAAATTTTCTTAATAGAGATCCAGAAGCACAACAAATCAAAGAATGTTTGGGCAAATGGGACTGCATGAAAGTGCAGAGCTTCTGCAAGGCTAAGGATATAGCTAGCAAGATTAACAGAAAGCCCATGGACTGGGAGAAATTCTTCACTAGCCAAACAATGGACAAAGGTCTCATATCTAAAATATACTTAGAACTCAAAAAACTAACTCCCCAACAACAAATCCTCAAAGAAACAATTGCCTGATTAAAAAATGGGCTAAAAACTTAGAGACTTCTCTGAGGAGGAAATAAGAATGGCCAATAGATATATGACAAAATGGTCAGCTTCTCTAGCCATAAAAGAATTACAAATCAAGACAACACTGAGATTCCATTTCACCCCAGTTAGAATGGCTATAATAAGGAAATATAGTAACAACAGATGCTGGAGGTGATGTGCCAAAAGGGAACACTACTGAATTGTTGGTGAGAGTGTAAACTGTCCAACCACTCTGGAAAGCAGTATGGAGGTTCCTCAAAAGACTCCACAGATAGCTCCATTATGACCCAGCAATCCCACTTTTAGGCATTTACCCAAATGATCACAAATAAGGTCATACCAAAGCTACCAGCACAATCATGTTTATTACAGCATTATTTACCATAGCTAAGGTATGGAACAAACCCAGATGCCCCTCAGTAGATGAATGGATCAAGAAAATGTGTTATATATACACAAAGGATTTTTATGCCTCCATCAGAAAGAATGACATTGCCTCATTTGTTAGGAACAGGAGAGACTTGGAAAAAGTTATAGTTGAAGTAAGCCAGCCCAAGGAAACATAAGTCCCATGGTCTCCCTTTTTTGCAAAGACTAGTACATGTCTAGGACAAACAGAAGTCAAAGTCTATATACATATGACCACATGAGATAATGTTAAGTAAAATGTACCCCAAGACAGGGACACTGTTTTTTTTTTTTCTTGCTTGCTAGTGCTAGTGTTTTTAATGTACTTATAATGCACAATGTGAATGTTTGTTTCTCTTGTATGTACTTCCCCGACAGTATAAACCCTGTTTTACTGGATTTGATGCAGTGTTCTGCAACTTGTATATATATTTTTGTAATTTAGGAACTGGAAGGAACGCTTAAATGAAGATACAGGCTGACCCATTGTGAAGACAAGATGCACAGGACACTATGTTGAAAACGAACTTTACAATGTGGGTGGGGTCAGGAGTATTGGGGAGGTCGGGAGGGAAGTGATGGTAAAGGTAAAACAAAGGAGGAGGTAACTAATCTTGCTATGAAATGTACTCACTACCCTATTCATGAAAGTGTAGCCCCGGTGTACAACATTTTTACTATATATACATATATATATACACATATATATTTATTTAAAGAAAACAAACTTTACAACTTTGGCTACAGAGGGGGTGTAGTTGGGGAGGTGGGAGGGAGGCGATTGTAAGGGGAAAACAAAGGAGGAGGCAACAATGCTCAATAGGAAATGTACTCATTACCTTGTGCATGTAACTGTAACTCCTGTGTACAGCAATTTTACAATTAAAAACTTATGGTTCAAAGCAAGCCCTAGCAGGGAAGTCTGTCAAACTCTTATCTCCAACTAATCACCAGAAAACAGGAAGTGGAAATGTGGCTCAAGTGGTAGAGAGCTAGCCTTGAGCTGAGGAGCTCAGGATGTGTTAATCCCCATGCCCAGAGTTCAAACGCAATGACCAACAAAAAGAAAAAAAAATAAAGCATCTAACAACCTGAAGATGTTGTCCAGAATAATGAGTGGAGCATTATGCAGTTACATGACTTAGTCACTTGCTTCCCAGTTTACCAGCAGAGATGATGGGAGATTTTTGTGTGTACCAAAACCTGCAAAATTATTTTGCTCTTTCCCAAGCAGGGAGGAAGGGGGGAATGGAGTTGGGTAGAAGGTGTTTGGTGGCCTAGCCTTTTGGTTCAGTGATTGTTTTCTGGAGTCAAATTCAGAGAAATTCGTTTTGTAATGTTACTTGCATGGAGAACAAAGAAGTCATGCCATGGAAGTGGTCTTTATACTGTCCTTAGCCAAGTCCCGTCCCAACCACCATTGGGTAATCCAAGTCCAACTTCAGGACCAAGATGCCTTGAAGACTACTGATCCACTGGGCAGGTGGACCTAACCACAGCCAGAAAAGGCAGAAAGTGCAATGCTGGATGTGAAGGGTAAACAAAAGGAGGAGGCTGCAATGCTTGGTAAGAAATGTACGCATTATCCTGCCCATGTAATTGTAACCCCTCTGTACAGTATCTTCACAAATAAAAAAAAAAAAGAAAGTGCAATGCTGAGTGCAGCACTGGAGATCTAGACCGCGCAGAGATTTTTTTTTGTGATTCTCATTTTGTAATATCACTTTGATTCTATAAAATAAACAATAGATTTTAACTTTCTTCCCTCCCTTTGGATAAAGCTTACAAAAACACTGTCTCTAGCTCCTAAGACACTTAGCTCTCAGGTCTGGCCAATCATTTCCAGGATAGGGAATTACTATCGAAGTAGTGTATTTCGATCTTAAGAGAAAACAGCCTTTTTTCCCTCTTAAATTTATTTATTGATAGGCATTTTTAGGGGCAATCTGTTTTGATTTTTAGATGAAAGGCTTGTAGGAAACTATGTTCATAATCTGCTTCTTTCTCTCTCACCTCAACACCTAAAATACAAATTTCCCAACACATTTACAAGAAACAATTCAAAAACCATACATTGGAATGCTCAAATACAGAAAGTTTTACACAGCCCAGAATGTAACTCTGCTGTCTGAAAGTGGGGCTCTCTTTGTATAAAGTAACAAGCCAATCCAAAAGAGCAGCCACGAATACCAGACATGAGTGTCAATGGCTGCTACTCCCCAGACAAGAAGCTTGGAAGGGCAGCCGGAGCCCATGAGAGCAGTGCACAGAGGAAAGTTTGCATGACAGCCTCGGCACAAAAGTTGGCATCACTCTGCCTGAGCCTGCCTTTCTTATCTTCTCCCCACAGCCAAGCAGAGTCATCTCCTGCTCCACGTAGGATAAATACTGTACAAGTGGATCAGGAGTGTGGCTTTTATTCACTCTGCACTCCTGGGCAGGTGGCCCCACCACAGTGTGTGTATGCACTCCCAGGGCTTAATAGTCAGGGCCCAGGCCCATGGGGCAGGTGGGCACTAGATGTGTGTCAGTGGCATCTGCCATTCATACAGTGGCCACTGGGTGCTGCCTTAGCCCAACAGCAGGTACAACCTGATCTCCAACAGTCACCAGGCCTGGCGCTTTAGAATGCTGGAGGTGGGTGGGCTGCAACTAGGTTCCTACTAGCTCAGCATGCCAGATAATGCAGCTGCTGCCTGAATTACTAATTATTTTATGGAGCAGATTAATCAAAGTTATACACATTACTGTACGATATTTAATGTTATATCATTTAGTCTGTAGTATCCAAAAGACATTGAACTCGATACTAGCAAGAATGGACTTTAGTGTTTGTATTTATAAGACGATAATGGCAAATTGAAATAAAAGTAAAATAAAATTGTTTTCCAAAAACACATTATTAAGTCTAACAAGTTGAAAAAATTGCAAATGAAGTAACTGCAAATGAAGTTTGATGAAATGCACAAAATATATTACTTTAGTACCATTCAAAAGTAAAAAAAAAAAGAATGACAGAAAAAATACCTATTGGATACAAAATATTACAATGGTTTAACAGGTTGAAGTGATATAGGTTATGTATTTTGTTGAAATAAAATATAATATTTTTCTCTTAGTACTGTTTATCTCAGTGAAGGAAAACATAAATTGTAAATTATATATGTCGTGTTGCTTCTGGTCCCATAAAAGGGAGTGACATTCCCAATGGGAGTCCTGGGAAGTCACCCAGCCCATGTAGACCAATCAGAGGTCTGTGTGGTGACCCTGAGGAGGTGTTGGGCACCACATTTCTGCTGCAGCAATTACAGCACCCACTGTGGTGGGCTGCAGCCAACAAGACTCCATCAGTGATCAAACCAAACAACACAGCCTCAGGGGCCAAAGCCAGGAGGAGAGGCAGGGCAGACTCCAAGTGCTACTTTCCATCTGGGTGGCCTACACTCCCAAGGTCAGAACCATTCCCTGCTTTGGATCCCAGCGAGAGTAAGTGAGCCTATTGCCTCCAGACAGTGTGTCCCTAGAATGGCAACCACAGCCAGGCTCAGGTGGACAAGGAAGATGATGGAGGGAAAGTGGCAAAGAAAGGTGAGGGGCTTTGGGTCCCCAGTGCTGTGGTGAGTGTGCTGTAAGTCCAGGCTCCTCTGGTGATGATGGGCATATGCTGGGATGGCCGTGTAGCGGACCAGAAAATGGAGATCTGCGGAGATGTTGAAGTGGCTCCAGGAATCTGAGTTGCTGCAGCTCTCACAAGCCCACTTGGAGAGGGACCAGCACAGGGCTCCAGTCCCCCGACTGGCATAATGACTGGTGAGATGGACCAAGGCTGGGCTGCTCAGCCACCAGGGTGCAGTCTGCCTGCCCCGCCTTTCTTCTCCCTTGGACTGTTCAGTATGAACCCAGGGGGGCAGGTGGTGACCTCAGAATGGAGTCTCCCTGGGATGACACTCACACCCTGGACCACTGCAGACCAGTACCAGCACAGCTGGAGGAGGAGAGGGTGGCAGTGGACTCGACTCCAACCCCATGGTTGCCGTCTCCTGGATGAAATCAGGGAAGCAAGACTGGGAGGGGAAGCAGTCAGGGTGGGAAGTATGGGTAGGCTAAGACCCCCAGCCAGCCTCTGTAGTGCCACTCGGGCTCATCTGGCAGTGCTGTGGAGCATGTACACACAGCCCCTCAATGTGCATACACCCCAAGACAGGGGGCCCCACTTCCCAACAGGTGACCTGATGATGGAACCCACTCCCACAGAGACTAGTAAAATGGAAGTTCACATGGTGACACAGAAGGGGATTCAGGGCACAGCCTTGGTGTAGCACTGAACAGCTGGCAAAAAAAGGAAAATCATCCCCTAAATATTTACATCAGTGCTAACTTATACTTTAAAAACAGTTTTAGGGCTCGGAAGGTGGCTCAGTGGTAGAGTGCTTGCCTTGCATTCGTGAGACCCTGGGTTCGATAACTCAGCACCAGATAAGAAAAAAGAAAAAAGCCAGAAGTGGCACTGTGGCTCAAGTGGTAGAGCACTCGCCTTGAGCTGAAGAGCTGAGGGACAGCGCCCAGGCCCAGAGTTCAGGCCCCACAACAGGATCAAAAACAAAACAAAACAAATAAAAAACAGTTTTACTTTCCTCTTGTCCTATAATTTTTCTTCAGACCCTCTGAATTAACTAGAAATCTCCAGGATTCCTTCATGCACAGTAACACAAATTAATGTAGCTTCTATTTTTTTAATTAAGGAAGGTTTCATTTAGTTCTTTCCCATATATGATACATGAAAAATAAATCCTGAGGTGAATCTGTAATACAGCAAACTCCAGATGTCTTCTGAACTCCTCAATGCAGAAATGTGGAGCCGATCATGCCTTCAGAATAAAGTGATCTAGCAGCAGGTACTTACCCACATTGTCATTGGGCTAGGTGTCTCTCTGATTAAAAAATAATCCTGCCACACACATGCATATCACTTATGAAAAATGTTTTCCAACATTCTTCTTGTTATATTGCACTTATCTTTCTCCTCCTGTCTCCTCTCCTCCTCTTTCCCCTGGTCCATTTTCCTATTCCTTCCCACAATGTCCCCTCTTCTTTCTCCCTTTTTCCTCCTCCTCCTCTTTCTCCTGCTCTTCCTTTCTCCTCTGTTTCCTTTTCCCTCTTCTCACCCCTTCATTGCCCTTTTTATTTTCTTTTTCTCCTTCCCTTTCACTTTCTTCTACTTCTTCTTTATGGTCCTGGGGCTTGGAATCAGGGCCTTGTACTCACAAAGCAGATGCTCTGCTGATTACGGTAAGCCTCCAGTCTGGGTTTCATTTAAATGACACTTATTTGTGATTATTTTAAGTACCACACCCAGCATAGCTTTTAATTCAGGATAAAATTCATTTTACATGTTCTATATAATAAATATATGCTACCCACATGTTGTGGCTAATGGGTTTTGATTATGCTCTGGGCTTCAGATAAATTCTTCAGAAACAATGTGTTTGAAGGCACTCTAATTGTGATTCTGTGTAACTCCCAATTAATGAACTGGTTACTTTGCATCTTGCAAAAGTGACTTCCATATTACTCCTAATTCAATGAACTGTCATTTTGTAGCAGCACCCACAGTAATAGTGGGTGATCAGAAATTTAAATAGACTGGAAAACCCCTGGCTTTTCAGTAAGAAGCCAGAAAAAGACTTGTGGCTCAGTGGTTTAGCGACATCCTTGCACAGAATAAGCAGTTGAAAGGACCTAGGCTTGAGTTGAAGACCTGTAGGGGGTGTATACACACAGACACACAGCCACACAGCCACAGACACACACACACACACACACAATTCTCAGCTAGAGCAAGTAGAGTACCTGTTTCTCAGCAACATGTCTGAGTTTCTTTCCTATGTGTTTGGATATTTTGGAAGCTACATCATCAACTTCCTTAATTTCAATAAATAACGGCGTATTCACTACTATTTCTTCTTGGTGGGAAAATATTTTAAGAAACATTTTCATGTTGAAAGTTGAGTTTGCTCCCAATATGCTGACTCTCTTGGATTGTAAGAAAATTAATAATTCTGCCTTTAATTAGTTAGCTCATAAGTTAAGTTATATGCTTCACTTAGGAGTTAAATTGATGCTCAGTGGGAAGTGTTTGAAGTCACTTGTCTGAAGTTTTAAAGTGGAGTAAAAATTGCAAAGAAACCTGAGGTAGTGAAAGCGAGAGACAGATGAAAAGAAATCGAAAATGAACTTCAGACTCCTCTTCAGGCAAATTATATTACAAAGGCCTGCCCTTGAACTGAGTATGTAATGCTTCTGCTCATTAGCAGGCACTCTTCACACTGAGCCACACATCTAAGCCCTAAAGACATTCATTAGACAGAGGCATTCCTGGATCTTGAACTCAGGGTCTGGCCTCTATCCTTGAGCTTCTATTGTTCAAGCATTTTAGCACTTAAGACACAACTGCTTTTCTGTCTTTTGGTAGGTAATTCAAGCTAAGAGTCTCAAAAACGTTCCTTCCAGGGTGGCTTCAAACTGGGACCCTCAGATCTCATCTTCTGAATTGCTAGATTTTTAGGTATGTGCCACATCTACCAAAAGCCAGGAATTTGAATGAGACTCTTATTTCCAATAAAATTCTCTAACACACACACACACACACACACAAGAAAAAATTTGAGCTACTGCTCAAGTGTTATAAAGAGTGTAAACCTGTAGCAAAAACACCCTGGGACAGTGACCAGGCCCTAAGTTCAAGTGCTAGAAGCAACAGAAAAATAAATAAATTCATTAATTAAAATTTAACAATGTCAAACCAAAAAATAAAAGGAAAAAATTAGTTGGAAGAAAAGAGGCATTAAGGGGATGGAGAGGCCTGGCTAAGTTAGTAGAACCATGGAGTGAAAGCATCAGGTGGCCTTTGGGAGTCCTGGTCTTGGACTTAAAAATATAGAAAAAAGAAAATCAAGTAAGGCTTCTACAATGAGCCTGGCAGTAGTAGCTCACATCTACAATCCTAGCTACCAAAAATCAGCAATCTGAGGATCACAGTCTGTCCAGTAGGGAATTCCTTC
Organism: Dipodomys ordii; assembly: GCF_000151885.1. Taxonomy (NCBI): domain Eukaryota; kingdom Metazoa; phylum Chordata; class Mammalia; order Rodentia; family Heteromyidae; genus Dipodomys; species Dipodomys ordii. The sequence continues at coordinate 1,070,159 of NW_012267455.1, forward strand.
TTCCTTCTTGCAACCAGCAGACAGGCAGCATCAGCCCTGTGCATGTACCACAACTGGACCCCTCTGCCTACATAGCTCCAGACACCAGAAACACACTCAGCTGGACCCAACAGCAAAATCCAATGCTTCTTCAACTGGATTCAGAGCCGAGGGACTTCCTGTGCTTAGGTACACCATGGTTTTGCTGCTCCAGAGCAACTAATGAGACAGACCCTTGCTTCATAACTCCACTCTACCTTACCTCGCTGGCTACCTTGGTTTAGGAGCCCAGCACACCCTTTTAGGAGCAGAGACTTCAGCCCTGCTATTGTCTGAAAACACATTCAGATAATTTTTATTTTCTAGTTACCCCATCTAAATGGAATTAAAATCTGTGTTCAGAATCTGTTTCTACTTCCTTTTTCTGGATAGCCACCATTTTCTACTGGTATATTGTGGTCAGTAAATAATCTTTACATAAATAATGCATTCTTAATTATGACTTAAACAATGAAGGCTCAATTTAACTGATCATATCCTCCAAAGATTCCCGTTATCCTACCATTTCCTTGACAGTCATGAAACAAAGAAAGTTGAATGGAAATACATGACTCCACAATTAACAAGACACTTAATCCCCTCTCACACATATATTTTGCTGATCCTTCTCCTTCCCCCCTCCCCCCCAACCCCTTCCCCCTCCACCCCCCGCACCGACGTTGTAAAGCTCGTTTTGGACATGACAACTTGTACGTCTCATTGTTGCATCAGATCCACCTGTATCCTTAAACAACTGGTTTTCCCCCATCTCCTCCACAAGTTATACTGACATCAAATATAGTGAAAGCAGGGGTTATACTGTGGGGGAGGGACATACAAAGCAACAAAGAGAT